>NW_015506889.1:99658-118908 GCF_001515645.1 Sinocyclocheilus grahami
CACGGTGAAAGCCGATCCGGCGATCCACAGCGCGAAGTTGATGTATTTCCTCAGCAACCAGCACGGATCAGCACAGATCGTCCTCTTTTGGAAGGTCAAACAAAGTAGTTTCACTTTCACAACGAAGCACACAGCGTCTTTGCGACATGGCAGCGGAAACAACAAAACTACAGCGAGAATAAAAGTTACGCCTTCTTTCGTTGCGTGAACATTTGGGCGGCGTTATGCAAATCTTCCCACATAGTGACGTAGATATGTGGGGGCATGTTAGAACGAGCCGTTTTAGGTAGGTGTAGCTGACTCTGAACTTTTATAAAGAATATCTCTTTGGATTTGAGACTTTAGTCTTTGCAACTTTACAGATCTTCTTTATGCACCAAGAGCTTGTAACACTCCAAAGAGAAAGGAAAAATTGAAATAGCATCATATGACCCCTTTAATTAATCCTGATTAATTGAATATTAATGTATAAACAAGATAAAGATGGCATATTTTAAATGTGTTTAATGGCATCAATTATACTGGCCTATTAATGAATATAAAAATACTGCTACAGATGTCTCCATTAAATGCATTTTCCCTCAGTTATAGCCATTAATTATAGTCATTCAGCATTATATAAAATGCCTGTGTTCACAGAGAGCTGCTTCACAGACCAGTATACCAGTACTGAATTAAGTTCTCTTTTGTGTGTTCGTATAGTCTACCATAACGCTAGCCAACGGATGGCAGGAAAAAATGGATGCTGCTTTAAATATTTTTAACACGTTAAACTGAGAAAAAAAACAAAAAAAAGCACAATTAACACGTTAATTTTGACGCCCCTAAAAGTTTTTTTTTTTACAATTAAAAAAAATTTACATTTTAGGACATTGCAGACTGGCATTACATTTTCTATTTGATCAGTGGTCTTTATCGATGTTTCTTTTTTAAATGTTGAAAAAAAAAAAAAATATTTCCATGATTAAATTATATTCTGAATCTCAGATTTCAATATAGACTTACTGTATTTTTGTGTAATGCAAATTCACATTTGGAATGTGATTGTCTTTTTCAACCACAGGAATAATAACCAGCCCGATACAATGAAAGCCAACTTTATTGAAAATAAGCATGTAAAACAAGTGTGTAAACAATAACTAACACTGCCATTATCATGAAACTTTTATAAGTAAAAGATATTCAGATAGGCTCATGGATGATAAAATGAACATGAGGTGGCGAGTTAATACTGCAATGTGTTAAACAAATGAAAAAAACCCCCCATGATGTTCAGGATCTTTTTTGACCATCTGCAATTACATGAAATTACATAACAGTCGCTCAAATGAGTATTAAAAAGGTTAGCATTTCTGTGGGATAAATACTCAAAAACAAATTGTCTTAAAATCTTAAAAATAAAAAATCTGCCTCCATTTTGAGCAACACCTGCTTATTGTGTTGGTTATAGTGCTCCCTAGTGGGCATTTTGAAAACACCAACATATATGACCCACTACCCAAGTTTCTTTTCTTTGAAACAGAAAAACCAACCTAGTTGTTTTCTTCATTGAAACACTGAGGGCTCAAAGCAATCTGTGAGTGTTTGTGCTGGCACTAGATTCCTACAGTCCTCCATTTCCAAAACTCCCAGAGAGTTGTAAATACATTATCTATTTGAATTTTTGGACAACTGATGCAAATGAAAAAACCCCCCCATGATGTTCAGGATCTTTTTTGACCATCTGCAATTACATGAAATTACATAACAGTTGCTCAAATGAGTATTAAAAAGGTTAGCATTTCTGTGGGATAAATACTCAAAAACAAATTGTCTTAAAATCTTAAAAATAAAAAATCTGCCTCCATTTTGAGCAACACCTGCTTATTGTGTTGGTTATAGTGCTCCATAGTGGGCACTTTGAAAACACCAACATATATGACCCACTACCCAAGTTTCTTTTCTTTGAAACAGAAAAACCAACCTAGTTGTTTTCTTCATTGAAACACTGAGGGCTCAAAGCAATCTGTGAGTGTTTGTGCTGGCACTAGATACCTACAGTCCTCCATTTCCAAAACTCCCAGAGAGTTGTAAATACATTATCTATTTGAATTTTTGGACAACTGATTGCCCTTTTTATAATGGGACATTAGACAGTTTGTAAACTGTTGTCTTTCTCAGTGACAGCTGTCCAACTTTCATTATTCAGTTCATTATTTTGTTGAAGAAATTTTTCACCTTCTGAAGTTGGTGCAGTATCTGTCCAGTGGGGGGCACTCTTGGTCACACATACTCTTTGTTGTTGCTGCTGCTGGCAGACCGTGCAGAGTTACTTTTAGGATATTTTGACACTTGTTTACTTCGAGGGCAAGAGGCAGCCAACATGGCTCCACCGAGAACATCAAGAAATGACCCGCCCCAAGCAATGAAAATGGCTGCTCCAAACTCAAACCTAAAGAAAAAAAGAAAAGGTCATATGGGAAAAGTTGTGAAAATTATACATTATTATTATTATTATTATTTTGTTTTTACTATATAATTGCTTTTGGCCAAAGTTCTAGAATGTTTCTTAACCCTGTTCCTGGATGCTTCCAACACTGCACTTTTTTTAATGTTTCAATAATCGAACCCACCCAATTTAACTCATCAACACTAGTAGAAGTGCTCCAAGAACTTCTACTAGGGGTGTGTCAGTTAAGGAAGACATCCAAAACGTGTCTTTTTGGGGGACCTCCAGGAACAGAGTTTGGACACTCTGCTCCAGAAATTGTGCAAAGTAAAATTCCTTGTGCTCACTTGGTGTTGACTGGAGTGAAAGGGTTGTAGAAAGCTCGGATCACGTTGTGGGCAAACCATGAGCAGGCAACAACTGCACAGAGGGCTGTAGGAACAAAATACAGAAACTGTTTAAAAGAAAAAGATTATAATAATACAGAAGATCTTTCTTTGTTTGCCAATATCTTCAAAGTATTAGCATTAGCTACCCTGTTTTTTAAATGATGTTCATTGACCCACAGACTGAGCAAAGACTGATGTTATATAAGAGCGGTTCAAACATGGTTCACTGTAAACTTGCATGAACAGTCTGTCTCAGCATCTCGCTCACACATACACTCACCTCCCACTAGCAGTATGATGCCCCCTGTCATGGCCGTGCGAGCCTTGCGAACTTTGTCATCAGCTCCACAAGTGGTGCACTTCATGCCCATGCAGGCCACACCAAGACCGGCAATGGACACAATGATACCCACAATCATCAAAGCACGGGTAGCTTGAAGATCACCTGCAGCAGACAGATAGAGAAGGACAGAGAAAGACAGTGCATTAAACAGATGCAGATTGTGCTTTTATTGAGAGTTTCTACACTAAAACTAGATGTTGAGATCTTAACAACTGTCAGTCATACAAATGGCCAAACCACCAGGAAATAGCTCTTAAATAAGTTTAAAATCATATATAATATTAAATGATAAATGAAATTGTACAAATTGTACAACAACCATATTGTAAATAATAATAATTTCTAAAATAATAATTTTCTTCTCAAAAACTGGATGTTGAGTTCGTAACAACCATATTATAAGTAATAAAGAAAATAATTGAATATTATACAATATTGAATTATTTATTTATAGTGCTGTCAAACGATTAATCACATTCAAAATAAAAGTTTTTGTTTACATAATATGTGTGTGTACTGTGTATATTTATTATGTATATATATATATATATATATATATATATAAATATATTTATAAATAATATAAATTATATGAATATACATATATGCATGTAAATATTTTCAAAATATATGCATGCATGTGTGTGTATTTATATATACATAATAAATATACACAGTACGCACACATATTATGTAAACAAAAACTTTTATTTTGGATGCGATTAATCGCAATTAATCGTTTGACAGCACTATATTTATCATTTAAATTAAATTATAACAAAAAGTTTTTACTTCAAAATATTGAGTTTCTATATCCAAAACTGGATATTGAAATCTAACCATCAGTCCCGCAAAAGGCCAAACCACCAGAATCATTTAATATAATATATAACTAAAAGTATTATTTACTTTTCTTAAATGTGTCATTTGTATTAATTTACATTAAATCATAACAAAAATTCTTGCTCTGCAGTTGCTGAAGTGTTCAGTGTGTAATTTTCACAAAAATCTGAGCACTAGTAATAGTGACGCTTGCCTTGGCACATCCACTAACTAATTGTGCACTGTTAAAAAATAATGCAGCTAAAAAAAGTATATATAAAAACAGTTAGGCAATAGAGCTAAAAGAGAGAGCAAGAAGCCATTGACAAGAACCAGTCTGTGCCAGTGCAATCCTGTACATGTGCACACAAACCCCACCAAGAGAGGAGGTTAAAAAAGGGAACGTGCAAGGGGCAGGGGTCCAAGCTGTAGTGAAGCGGAAGAATTATTCCACTCCTTTATTCATTAAAACACAATGAGGAATCTCCTGCCAGGCACAGAAAACAGGCAGCAGTGGAATTCAGCAGGTCACCCTTCATCCTCCTGTTTTCTCTCTTGTCTTTTGGTCCTCCCCCCATCCTAATTCAACCTGCTGTCAGGTGCAGTTCCAGCTGGTTTCAGCTGGAAGTGTCCAGTGTTGGGGAAGAAGCTACTCTTAAACTGTAGCAAGTTAAAGTAGTTAAGCTACAGTCAAGCTACCCTTCTGGAAAAGTAGCTAGCTACACTACAAGTTTCTACCAAAAAGTAGCTAGCTACATTGAAATTTTTTTCACAACGACGTATATTAAATAACTGAGTAAGTGTTAATGACGAATGTTTTAAAGGGGTCATATGATGCGATTTACAAGCTCTTGGTGCATAAAGAAGATCTGTAAAGTTGCAAAGACTAAAGTCCCAAATCCAAAGAGATATTCTTTATAAAAGTTAAGAGTCAACCACGCCTACCTAAAACGGCTCATTCTAACACGCCCTCACATGTCTACGTCACTATGTGGAAATATTAGCATAATGCCGCCCAAATGTGCAAGCAAAGAAAGAAGGCGTGGTTTCAGGAATAGCAGTAGTGTTGATGCAGCCATGTCAGGGAGACGCTGTGTGTTTCAGTGTGAAAGCAAAAGCGCTTTATTTGGCCTTCCGGAAGTAGATGCAATTAGGAATCATTGGTTAAGATTTATTTACAACAGAACAGCACAACCCAGATGTTCGATTTTGTGCAACGAATTTTATGGATGACAGTTTTTTGAACCTAGAAAAGTACAAGGCTGGCTGTGCACAAAGGCTATTTCTAAAAAAAAAAAAAAGGGTAAATTCCGACTTTGCTATGACAATCTGGCGCTTCTGAATCAGCGACTGTAAGTATGTTTTGTTATTAGTTTAAGTATTTGCGCAGCGCAGAGTAACGCGCCGTGTGTGTGTGTGTGAGGGGAACAGGGTCACATCACAGTAGAGTGACCAATCGCAATGCACTGGGTCAGCTGGCCAATCAGAGCAGGCTGCGCTTGTCAAAGGAGGGGGCTTTGTTGAAAACGACGCGTTTGAGAGAGGCGGGGCATAGAGGACCTACAATAATGTACAGTATTTGAAAAATAATGTGTTTTTTGAACATTAAAGCATGTCAACATATTCTGTTACACCAAATACACCAAATAATGATCTTTAAAATAGCATCATATGACCGTTTTAAGTAAAATATTTGATATTTAAAACAACAATGCAATACAATTATGATGTCAAAGACTATTGTTTTATTACACACAATATTTAAATATCTCAGACTGTCAAAAGTCAAAGGGCAAAATTCCAACAAATTTAGCATTGCAATAAAAAATTTTTTTTATTTAAATTGTTTAAATTAAGCACACAGAAGCATTTTCTCAAAAATATGGCAAGAAATTATATTGAATTCTGAACAACCACTCACCTGCGGCTCTGACAGGGAAAGCACTAACAGGTGTGGTTCAAGCTGCACGATTTGGGGAAAATAATCTAATTGCGATTTTTCTGGTTAAAATAGTCACTTTAAACTTCTATTTTTTAAAAACAAATAAAAAACCCCCCTATATAATTAGATAAAAATTCATGATAACAATACTCATTTTATTTTACAGAAAACTATTGTTTAAAAAAAACTGCAGGGTTATAGTTACAGGCAGCCTATAACTGTACATCATATGATACTGTTATGATAAAAATCTTTGACAGTAATTCTTAATTTTTATCAGGAAGTATGTAAAATTAAAAACGAAGTCCATGTATTTGAGCCTTTTATGCAGCTACTGTGTGGGGAAAAACAACCCCTGTACACTTTTGCACTGGAGAAAAACATGTATTATCATATGTTTACTTCAAATTTCTTTAGAGAGGTGTTATTTTTCCTATTTATAACCAAAATAGGACTGAGTGTGCAATACTAAGCGCTGAAAACATGTAATGTCTGTTTCATTTATACTGGCAGCCAGAGGGCACCCTTGCGCGGAAACTCCACATATTCATCACAGAAGTAATAGAACTCATGATGCTCTAGGAAATCCCTAATATGGTTGTGGCTAGAAGGGATACAGCAAAAACCGGAAGCTAACAATAAATTGAATTTTCTACCTATTAGATTTTGTTTTATTAAAGTTAACACATACCCCAACCCTAAACCTACCCCTTACAATAATGCAAAAATAGTAATTATTGTTGTACAGTGTGAGAAAAATTATGCTATATTGATGTGCGCATGCCCAGTAGTTTTTGCTGTATCCCTTCTAGTCTTAACCCCCTAAAATGGACAAAGGTATCCAGCTATCGCTGAATAAAAAGAATATAGAAACGCTTGAACTGATTAAACAAAGACAACAAACCCACGACAGCGACAATATATGGTTTATCTGTGTTCTTCAAGCCATCTCGGGTATTTTCATAATAATGAAGTAAATTTATAATCCATTTGCTAATCGACATAGTCTTTATTACAGTATAGAATATATTTTCTGCCTCAATCTGTGATAAGAAGCCACATCAGATCCGAAAATAAAGTTATTTCAAACTCTTGACTGATGTTGTGGAGTAAAATTATGTTATTAAATGTTCTCTTTTGTTGGATATCGGGTTTATTAACACTTTTCATTAAGTTTGGCGCGTGTTGTTTTTTTCAACGACTCAAACTCACAGCGCTTGCAGAGATGAGCATCATTTACTACTGATTCCGCGTGATATACAGCACCAATAGATGGTGGTAATGCACTGGTTTAGTATGAGATCTTGTAAGACGACGCAGCGCTGCTCAGTCTGTAGCAGGTTCACAAAAGAGAATCAAGCTATTGTCGCGCTACCCCGCTATTTGCTGGAAAAAGTAGTTAGCTACTAGAAAAGCTACTTTGTTTTAAAAGTAGCTGAGCTACTGTCAAGATATACTGAAAATTTTAGTTACATTAGTAGCGTTGATACTCGTAGCTAGCTACTCCCCAACACTGGAAGTGTCCTGTAGTTTTCTCAAAAATAACCTCTGAGGTTCGGCACAGAGCCCCCTCAGTAAATACATCAATTCAAGGAGTGAACCACAAGAGCAAAATCACATTTTTTAACAGCCTGTTAATCTGTGTTTCTGCAAACTCTGAAGAGGGATGTGAGGTTGTGGTTTCCTTTACAGCCCTAAACTGAAGCACTCAATTCAATGAATAAACTCATAATTCATTACTGGTAGTTGGGTGTGTTAATAAAAATACTTTGGCAACTATAGAAACAATGGATTACGTTCTTCCTGGAGAAGCAGGGGCTGATGTCACCATGGTTACCTGTCCTGCCTGATTACATTACAGTTATACAGTAGATTCAAAGTCCCACTGGCGAGGCCAGCATCCATTAATCAAGCACTGGCTGGGAATAGCACCAGTGTTTATTTGAGAGTGTGTGTGAAGAGTTGGAAACTACGGCTTCCAATGCCAGAGAATTCCAATAAACACCTACAGTACAGATATACAGTATATTACAGGGCAGGCACTTGATCAATTTATGTACACAATGGATCAAATTTGTGATTTAGTAGTGTGTTTTTAAATCAACCATTGGGATTTTCTACATTCTATAATCACAGGTCATTAAAATAAATACTGTAAGAGAAAAAACATGCTCACTGGAGTGGGAAAAAAATATTACATACAGCTTTTCTATCAATTTCTCTATTTTTCTTTTCTTTTTAAAAGAAAGACCAAACAGACATTCTGATATATAGATAGATAGATAAGACACTCACTGTCTAATTGTAGAATGGAGTCGTAGATTTTGCACTGAAGCTGTCCGGTGCTCTGAAACGCGCAGGACATCCACAGTCCCTGGTAAGTGGCCACTGCCGTGATAATACTGTCCCCTACGTACGCGGACATCTTCCACTGCGGGAGGATGGTGCCCACGATCAGTCCAACGATGCCAGTCAGAGAGAGACCAAATCCAAGCAACTGAACGCCCGAGTTGGCCATATTTTTGACACTTAATGGCCACCTGAGCAACAGCTGGCACTAAACTTCGTCTGACTCCGCTCACCGCACCTGTCACTCTCTGAAGAACCGCTCCGAAAAAAACTGTCGATGAAGTTGAGAAAGTGACCAACTCACCGAGGAAAAACAGCAGTCTGTCAGTCAGCTGGCGGTGTTTGCCAGTCGAAGTGCTGCGTAAAATACAGATGCCGAAGTGTAGTCTTGGGGGAATGAGAGGGTAACGGCTGGCTGGCGCGCGACGCCCGTTGTGCCGTGCCCGGTGTCGTGACGTCACACAACATAGAATCGCTCACATCATCTTCACTTAAGTTTTAAACTTTGGTTATCCTACACAAAACATCGGGTAGCAAACTTGTTTAACAAGTTTACATTTTCTCTGTAACATTCTTCCAGACAAGTGTTTTAAAGAAGGAAACCCGCTTTCACCAAAAAACAATCATCGTAAATCATAAGTAGGCTATGACATGAAAGTCTAAATTATGAGACTACGTGTCAATTAGTAAAAAGAAAGTCGAAATTATGACAAAAAAGTTAATTATGATTTCAGTTGGCAGAAATGGGGTTGCATAAAACAAACACTATTGTTGTTGTTCTTAGCCTAATTATAGCAATTAATTAAGCCTATTATTATTATTATTTTGCATGCTTTAATTTACATTGACAGATTTAAAAAAAACTTCCATTTTTGTTTGTTTCCTTATGTATGCTTATAAATAATTCTTCCAGACAAGTGTTTTTAAGAAGGAAACCCGCTTTCACCAAAAAACAATCATCGTAAATCATAAGTAGGCTATGACATGAAAGTCTAAATTATGAGACTACGTGTCAATTAGTAAAAAGAAAGTCGAAATTATGACAAAAAAGTTAATTATGATTTCAGTTGGCAGAAATGGGGTTGCATAAAACAAACACTATTGTTGTTGTTCTTAGCCTAATTATAGCAATTAATTAAGCCTATTATTATTATTATTTTGCATGCTTTAATTTACATTGACAGATTTAAAAAAAACTTCCATTTTTGTTTGTTTCCTTATGTATGCTTATAAATATGCTTATATTTTCACATTCAATTCAGTCCACTGCTATTGCCTATCCAGTCTCAGGACCTCAAATTTCATCTTATCCATTTCATGAGGACATATTTGCCATGTCTAACCATTCCATCAGGTGACCTCTGCACTTCCAGTGAAAGGGGGAAAACAATCTGGAACACTATCAACTATTGTCTGCTGCAGAGTTGGCGCCAATGTTACAATGATCTCACAAAGGTAAAAAGGAAATATCTATAACCTGAGAAAAATAGGGCGGAAGCAATAATGCTATTCAAAGGAAAATGTTTTTCACTCCAGCAAGTGTCTATGTCTGACACCCTGATGTTTTTGGCTGATAGTTTCATTTAAAGGGTTTTTTAACAAATAGGATTTAAACAAAGAGTTAACCGAAAAGTCACAATCTTGTTCTCAGAATTCTTAGAGAAGAGAATGTGTGGAGGGCGAACAACAGTAGAAGGAATGTCTTTGCTTCAGTAACATCTTGACATTAGCACACACTACCCCAGTCAACCCTGGTAACGTGATTTATCTGTCACCCTATTGGCTGGCTCCTGAGCACTGGGCCAAGTAGTCTTGACAAACAAAAGAAACTTTAAAATTTTCTCTAAGCTTCTGTCCCCACCTAGTTCCAGTAAACAGACAAAACTCCGTAAAGGGGGAACAGACAGTGCTAAATCAGCCCCATGAAGAACAGAAACTCCCTTCATGGCTTTTCTTTTGGCTGGCTCCAAGGCTTTTTAAAAAAAAGTTTATAGACAGTGAAAAAAACAGTGATTAAACTGGTGTAAGCCTCCTTAGAAGCCCACTGAACCGTTAGCAATAAAACAGACAGGCCTCTGGTTTCCACTCAAAAGCGGTGACTCTGCTAATGAGCTTTTCTTATTTCATTATTTCTTACCTCTTTCTTTCACTTCTTATTGAATGAAAATGTGTGTGGTTTGTGTGCACGTGTCTGCATGGTCTGTGTGATTGTTCATAGACTTACGGTATCGTCCACATCCTGTTTCTTCAATTGCTCAGCCATGTACGTGATGGCGGCGATTGCAGATTTGAGATTCGGAGGCAGAATCAGACAATAGTTGTCACTGTTTGAAAACCTCTGCAACTTCACAGTGCTCTCATTATGACTGAAAAGCACACATACACACAAATGAAAGAATGATTAACCCTGAACAAAGGTTCATAAAAAACACAAATTGTCATGCTGCAGTGTTTCCATATCCACTTACTGTACTGGTAACGTGATTTATCTGTCACCCTATTGGCTGGCTTCTGAGCACTGGGCCAAGTAGTCTTGACAAACAAAAGAAACTTTAAAATTTTCTCAAAGCTTCTGTCCCCACCTAGTTCCAGTAAACAGACAAAACTCCGTAAAGGGGGAACAGACAGTGCTAAATCAGCCCCATGAAGAACAGAAACTCCCTTCATGGCTTTTCTTTTGGCTGGCTCCAAGGCTTTTTAAAAAAAAGTTTATAGACAGTGAAAAAAACAGTGATTAAACTGGTGTAAGCCTCCTTAGAAGCCCACTGAACCGTTAGCAATAAAACAGACAGGCCTCTGGTTTCCACTCAAAAGCGGTGACTCTGCTAATGAGCTTTTCTTATTTCATTATTTCTTACCTCTTTCTTTCACTTCTTATGCAACTATGTGCCTTCACAGAAATGTAGGCACACAGGCCAAACTGATGTAATCTAGGAATTTGAAGGAATTCGTCTTTTTTCAACTGATAATAACTTTTAACTAAAATACTGAGAAAAAAAAATCAATTGGTACTGCATATTGGTTAAATGTGCTGCATGTCCTTGTCTTCCTCTTTTATCCTGAAAAATATGACCTGTCCCATGACCTGACCAGTCTGCAAGTGACAGCGGCACACTTTGAAACATCAAAGCAACATTTAGACAATATGCACTTATTTAAAATTATTTATTGCACCTGTTGCTTTTTTTTACATGTTTAGAACAGGAATGAGTTATTCATGAAAAACCTGGCATCATAATTCTAGCAGAAAATCATCTGAATTCAGCTCAGCTACTTGGCTACTCAAAGTAACAGTAAACGTCTCTGCAACAAGCCACATCATTTAATAGTATAAAGCATGCAGGATGAGTTCTGCATGCATCAAATGTAACATCCTATGGAAATAAATAACCAAGTATGAGCAATAGCAATTAGTAAGTATCACTAATAACAAAGCATTGTGCAGTAATGTAGTTTTGCATGTCGTGTCGTACATTAGCACAAGTTCATTGTAGAGGTCAGTATTGTGTTGCTCTGTGCTATAGTGGGAAAGAGTCTGTCATACAGTGTAGAATGAATTAGAGCAGTGCTGTGTCTGGGACTGACCTCTCCTCTCTCACATTCCTATTCTTTCAAGGGTGAGTTTTTTTCCAACAGGGATTAGACAGAGAGCAGCACACGTCCGGCACATGATATGCACGGTCAATGAGATGCATACCGGTATAAATAGGAACTATAACAACTCATACAAATGTTTGTTTCCCACCTACTGTATGTGTGAAATATGCACTCACTTTTCTATGCATATGATGAACGCACACACCTAATATACAAAGACCCATCCTCACATGATTATCTGCATAGACCTACTCATGCATACAGACCTTTGCACAACATAAACAAACAATGCACATAAACACAACACAGATTCAAGCTCTATCATATCATGTTGCGTTCCATACTCTTCTACCTGACTTTTCAGCCAGTTAAATAAACATCAGAGTAACACGCTGACAACAACCAAGCATTTTAGGCTGTTTTCAGCACTTAGGCTGGTTTAAAATTCACTTGATGAGACACATTTTCTGCGGAGTGTGTTCTTACCTTCTAAAATGGCTAGGAATGGAACAGAATGCAACTTCAAAAATGTTATTTTAATGTTAGCAGCATGCTATTTAAACCTCCACCATCTACATCAACTACTTGGTGGTTGAACAACTAGTTGATCATTGTTACAGGTCTCTCTTCGCTGTGTCTTGCTCTGGACTGCTCTATATTTGCATCATCGATGCAAGTACCACCTTGATTGCCAGTGGCAGCTGTGTGGCACTTTTGCTTGCTAACTAAAATGAAAACTGTGATAAAATTGCCTTTAAAATTTAAATAAAAAGCAAAAATATAAAAATAGAAGTGAATTCAAAATACTAACAAATATGATATTTTAGTATATAAATAAAACTAAAACAACGAGTGAATGAAAATGTGTGTGGTTTGTGTGCATGTGTCTGCATGGTCTGTGTGATTGTTCATAGACTTACGGTATCGTCCACATCCTGTTTCTTCAATTGTTCAGCCATGTACGTGATGGCGGCGATTGCAGATTTGAGATTCGGAGGCAGAATCAGATAATAGTTGTCACTGTTTGAAAACCTCTGCAACTTCACAGTGCTCTCATTATGACTGAAAAGCACACATACATACAAATGAAAGAATGATTAACCCTGAACAAAGGTTCATAAAAAACACAAATTGTCATGCTGCAGTGTTTCCATATCCACTTACTGTAAGTGGATTATTAACATTATAAAATTCTAACAATTATCATGAAATGAATAGTTCACCCAAAATGAAAAAGTGCTGAAAATGTACTCACCCTCAGACCATCTCCTGCTCACCAATGGATCCTCTGCAGTGAATTGGTGCCGCCAAAATGAGAGTTCAAACAGCTGATTATGGATAGAGGACTCATAATTTAGCAGCATTTTGCTTCACAAGACGATTACTTATGGATTATTGTGATGTTTTATCAGCTGTTTGGACTCTCATTCTGATGGCACTCATTTACTGCAGAGGATTCACTGGTGAGCAAGTGATGTAATGTTATCTGTTCCGATGAAGAAACAAACTCATCAATAGCCTGAGGGGTGAGAACATTCTTTTAAAAATTGCTTATAAATATGAGCAGCAATTTGGCCCTTTGATAGGCATAGGCTATAAGAATATGGAATTATATTGCTCACATTTTTAAGCACTCAGATTTCAATTTACTCGATACTGAGGAAAAAAAATCAATTGGTACTGCATATTGGTTAAATGTGCTGCATGTCCTTGTCTTCCTCTTTTATCCTGAAAATATGACCTGTCCCATGACCTGACCAGTCTGCAAGTGACAGCGGCACACTTTGAAACATCAAAGCAACATTTAGACAATATGCACTTATTTGTCTTACACTTATCTGAGTTATTCATGAAAAACCTGGCATCATAATTCTAGGAGAAAATCATCTGAATTCAGCTCAGCTACTTGGCTACTCAAAGTAACAGTAAACGTCTCTGCAACAAGCCACATCATTTAATAGTATAAAGCATGCAGGATGAGTTCTGCATGCATCAAATGTAACATCCTATGGAAATAAATAACCAAGTATGAGCAATAGCAATTAGTAAGTATCACTAATAACAAAGCATTGTGCAGTAATGTAGTTTTGCATGTCGTGTCGTACATTAGCACAAGTTCATTGTAGAGGTCAGTATTGTGTTGCTCTGTGCTATAGTGGGAAAGAGTCTGTCATACAGTGTAGAATGAATTAGAGCAGTGCTGTGTCTGGGACTGACCTCTCCTCTCTCACATTCCTATTCTTTCAAGGGTGAGTTTTTTTCCAACAGGGATTAGACAGAGAGCAGCACACATCCGGCACATGATATGCACGGTCAATGAGATGCATACCGGTATAAATAGGAACTATAACAACTCATACAAATGTTTGTTTCCCACCTACTGTATGTGTGAAATATGCACTCACTTTTCTATGCATATGATGAACGCACATTATGCATATGATGAACGCACACTAATATACAAAGACCCATCCTCACACGATTATCTGCATAGACCTACTCATGCATACAGACCTTTGCACAACATAAACAAACAATGCACATAAACACAACACAGATTCAAGCTCTATCATATCATGTTGCGTTCCATACTCTTCTACCTGTCTTTTCAGCCAGTTAAACAAACATCAGAGTAACACGCTGACAACAACCAAGCATTTTAGGCTGTTTTCAGCACTTAGGCTGGTTTAAAATTCACTTGATGAGACACATTTTCTGCGGAGTGTGTTCTTACCTTCTAAAATGGCTAGGAATGGAACAGAATGCAACTTCAAAAATGTTATTTTAATGTTAGCAGCATGCTATTTAAACCTCCACCATCTACATCAACTACTTGGTGGTTGAACAACTAGTTGATCATTGTTACAGGTCTCTCTTCGCTGTGTCTTGCTCTGGACTGCTCTATATTTGCATCATCGATGCAAGTACCACCTTGATTGCCAGTGGCAGCTGTGTGGCACTTTTGCTTGCTAACTAAAATGAAAACTGTGAAAAATAGTTGCCATTAATTGAAATAAAACTGAAATAAAATAAAATAGAAATATTAGATGAAAAACTTAAAACTAAAAATAACTGAAAATTGGATATGTCGCCTCAGTAACTAACTGAAATAAGTTTAAGTACAAACAAACAAACAAACAAACAAAACAACAAAAATGACCAAAATAATGTAAAATTGCCTTTAAAATTTAAATAAAAAGCAAAAATATAAAAATAGAAGTGAATTCAAAATACTAACAAATATGATATTTTAGTATATAAATAAAACTAAAACAACGATGCTAAGGATTCAGGAGGAGAAAAGGGGATGTTAAAATGTACAAAATTAAAAGAAATACATATGCCACTCTGCTTGCAAAATACCACAATACAAACTCAAATTAGGTATTTTTAATAGCAGTTAATTTCCTAAAATGAGGCTGTATTGCTTTTGTACCAGTTGTGTATCGGGTATCCAGACACCTGTTTTCAAGCAAGACCTGAGTTCATTATACATTTTTCACACCAACCAAACAGACATCAAATGCGCTTGGGACCACCCATAAAGCTCTACTGTAAAAACATAATTAGATTTAGCAAGAAATGTAGGTTATTTAGGCCTTTGGGTTGTTCCAAAGTTTGGATAGCAAGTACCACCTGCTAATAAAAATGGATCACATACAACAAAATTAACTTTCCATGAAATCTCTTATCCTATAGCCCTCAAGACCGGCGCCATGTCTTGAAGGACTTGTAAGCTTAGCACTTTAATAAAGCTCTAGCGGCATGCAGCCATCTTAAAACCACCTGTTAGACTGGCTAAAGTGTGGCACACTCTGCGGCACCAAATTACAGGAGTGAGAGTGACAGGGCACAGGTCACGAGCCATTCTCAAACAGATGAAGAGGAGAAGAGGCACCCCAGTGCACCCGCAAAACAGTTCATTACTTCTATTACGGACAGATGAAGACACGTCTCTGCTACACACACGCAAACTGTACACTAAAGCTGTTTCATGTGCACGGTTTTAGAGAAAACCCATCCATCTGTCTATCCAAATGTCCATTTATCCATTTATGTGCATCCTCCTTCTTCGGCCCTCCCCTGCTGTTCTTGTGTGCATTACACTCTAATGCCTCAGCTCAACGAGGGCTTAGATTCTGGCGACTTTGGAGGGGTGACTGGGCTTAACTGGGCTGAAATCAATTGCCCTTGGATTGAGAGGAGGAACAGCCAGCACAGAGACTTTCATCATTCACCCACACTGATCCGCATTTATGAGTTGTTTAAAAGCGAGCAATATTGCCAACACCAGTAGATTATGGTACAAGCACATTAAGTGTTGCATATTGGGTTGATAAGATAGTGTTTGGCATCTATGTGTGTTTTTGTCTGAGTGAGTGTTCATTCATTGAGTCTAGCAAGAGTTGTACTTAGCATTTGCAGTCAAACAGATTTGACAAAAAGACAAGACAATAGTCAAAAAATAGGCAAACTATTGTAAACTTTACTTTGTGGTTATAAACTTTAACCACAACCAAATCAGACATTACACAACTCTACAGAACATATAGATGGCTGGTGGATACCAGGAGACAGTTCCATCACTCCTCACTAGCACATTCACATAGAGGGCAACGTCAAACTGACCATCATTACTATTAAACAGAGAGAGAGAACATCTCAGTCAAGTCCTAAATTCAGTGTCTCATGCAGGTTTTATTTCCTAACAGCTATTTTTACAGTGAAAAGTGATCAAAAGTTTTTCAATTTAAGTATGATACTGTGGCAGGTACCCTGTTGCTGCAAAGCAGTGCTGATCATGCACTTCTTAAAACAAAATCTTTCAAATGTTTGTCATTGTGGCATTGTAGGAGGATGTTCTCACTTGTTGATTAGGTAGATGTCTGGACGCCACACTTTTAAGGGAGGAATTCGCACAATGTCAATACTGTCATAGTCTTCAGGATTCCAAGATAGCCTGTAATAATCTTCCCACACAGTGACATAGACATGTGGGGGCGTGATTAAATGAGGCGTTTTAGGAGGGCATGGACGAGTCTTAACTTTTATAAAGAATATCTCTTTAGGTTTGAGACTTTAGTATTTGCAACTTCAGGGATCTTATCTATTCACGAACAGCTTGTAACACTCCAAAGAGAAAGGAAAACTTGAAATCGCATCATATGACCCCTTTAAAATTGTTCAGGACAAAAGACAAAGTTAAATAATATCATCCACATTTTGCATACAGCTAAAATAATTCTGTAGTTTTGAATAAAAAAATAAAAATAAAAAAAACTACCGTTCAAAGGTTTGGGGTCAGTAAGATTTTCTTTTTTTTTTTACTGTATTTTGATCAAATAAATGCAGCATTGGTGAGCATAAGAAACGTCTTTAAAAAAACAACAACATTTAACAAACGTTTAACATTTAACCGACTACAAAAACATCAAATTTGAACAAACTGCACAATTTACAATCATCATATTGATTTTCTAATTAAAGATAGTCACCTGCACCAGGTGGCAGATAGAAGACAAATATGGCCAGCACACTGGTGAGGATGCAGGGCACGATGATGTTAATGATGTAGAACAGAGGCTTCCTCTCAATGATCAGATAAAAGGTGATGTCCTCATACAAGTCATCGTGGATGTTCTTTCTGCTGGGCTTATGACAAATCTGCCACTCACCGTTCTCTTAGGGAAGAGAGAGGACTGATGAGAGAAAAAGAGATCGAAGGAAGAAGAGAGTGTGCCATGTGCCAAGTTGCTATTGCTTGGTGACCATAAACAGACTACAGGTAGATTAACTATATTACTTTGCTGAACAATCATTTTGTACAATTATTATTTTCATTAAAAACATGTAAATATTCACTAACATTGTTGCATTATACCACAGTTCCTGACCTCGGACAGGATCTTGTCACTTTTAGGAAGAAGTACACTAACCAGTAAATGCGTTCTCATCAATCACTATCTCATGGAGCTCGTTGCCATCTTCATCTAGACCGTACTGAAGGTCCACTTCTGAGGAATCATATGTGTAGGAACGAAACACCATTGTGCAGTTCTGCCAGTCAAATGGAAAGTACGCCACCTATAGGGATGGAGAACACAGATTTGAACACAATACAGTACTATACAATAATAGTTATACAATAATAATAATAATATGCTTTTAAATCAGCAATATGCCAAAAGTGATTTGTGGTTCAAGGTAAACACAAGTTAAACGCCAACAATAGTTTCTGTGATTCTGACAAATAATTTATAAAATAACATACATGCATTCAATGCATTTACAATAGAAGTCTATTTCAACTGATCCCAGAACACTGCTTTAATATGTTAGCATAATAACAAGTTTACATGTACCTCTATGGAACAGGAGCTGCGGTAGATGGCTGGTGGATACCAGGAGACGGTTCCATCGCTTCTCACTAGCACATTTACATACAGGGCAACATCAAACTGACCATCATTACTATGAAACAGAAAGAGAACATCTTATTCAAGTCCTAAATTCAGTGTCAATTTTTACAGTGTAAAGAGATCAAAAGGTTTTTAATTCAAGTATGATACTGTGGCAGGTGCCCTGCTGCTGCGGAGCAGTGCCGATCATGCACTTCTTAAAACAACATCTTTCAAATGCTTGTCAGTGTGGCATTGTTGGAGGATGATCTCACTTGTTGATTAGGTAGATGTCTGGACGCCACACTTTTAAGGGAGGAATTCGCACAGCATCAATATTGTCATAGTCCTCAGGATTCCAGGATAACATCGCTGTGAAGAACCTTTTGAAGCACCTTTATTTTTAAGAGTGTATGTACTGTAATGTAACAGGCGACCGCTAGCAAGCAGCTAACCATGTCCCTTTAGTGCAGGAATCCTCAAATCTGGCCCACGAGATCCACTTTCCTGCAGAGTTTAGCTCTAACCCTAATCAAACACACCTGAGCATGCTAATCAATGTCTTCAGGATCATTAGAATATAACAGGTAGTTGAGTTTGATCAGGGTTGGAGCTAAAACTCTGCAACGCATTGGCCCTCCAGGGCAAGATTTGAGGAACCCTGCTTTAATGGCTCGCGTTATTTTATTAGAACGCGTGTTATTTGTTTTTTGTGTCTTTCTGAATACAGACACCAACCCATCCCTGCACAGCCTGGAACATAACATTTATTTCCATGATCTGCCATTTTCGCTATTATCTTCGCTTGTTTCTTCACAATACCTGCAGAACTTCTGATGATTCGGCTGTGCAGGTTCAGCTGGCGGCTGGCATAGAACATGGGCGCGTATATGAAAATGTTGGGGGCGTAACTATTAGTGATCCCGACTGTAACGTCACAGTCAGTGTTATGTTCTGATTCGCCTATTTTTCAGTGGTCTTT
>NW_015506889.1:136709-148166 GCF_001515645.1 Sinocyclocheilus grahami
AAAGAAGTTGTTACAGGTCTGTGAGAGCCAGAAATCTTGCTTGTTTGTAGGTGACCAAATACTTATTTTACCAAGGAATTTACCAATTAATTCTTTAAAAATCCTACAATGTGATTTTCTGGATTTTTTTCCCCATTTAGTCTCTCATAGTTGAGGTATACCTATGATGAAAATTACAGGCCTCTCTCATCTTTTTAAGTGGGAGAACTTGCACAATTGGTGGCTGACTAAATACTTTTTTGCCCCACTGTACACACACACACACACTCGTTCAAAAGTATGGTGTCAGTAAGATTTATTAATGTTTTTGAAAGAAGTATTACAATAGTACAATTTCAAATAACTGTTTTCTATTTTCATATATTTTTAATTTAATTTATTCCTGTCGTGGCAAAGCTGAACTTTCAGCAATTACTACAGACTTCAGCCTCTCATGATCCTTCCGAAATTATTCTACTATGCTGATTTAATGCTCAAGACACGTCTTCAAAACATTATTTAAAGGTGCCATAGAATGCATTGATACAATATTTAAAATTGTTCTCTGATATCTACATAGAAGGTATGTGGCTTAGGTAAGGGCAAAACATCTCCAGAAACGGTTTTACATGTCCATTTACAACCCTAGGATTTGTCCCTAGAATGAAATGGTCTGTTTTTACCTTATTTGGAAGGGTCATTAATAATAATGTTGAGCTCTGCTCTGATTGGCTGTTTCACAGTGCGGCTCATTTCAGTAGCTCACACAGCAGGAAGGAAACACGGGGAAAATATATATTTCAATGCTTACTTTCACTTTCGAGATTTGTGATCGCACGTGCTCTGTGTAAACTACAGCGGCAGTACTTACCACACATTTTACAAGATCAGATGCTTGTCAGTGGTGCTCAGGATCTGTAAATCATTCGACATCATCCTCAGTCATCTCTCCTTACTCTGTTTATGTGATGAGTGAAATCTTACACTCTTAAAAAATAAAGGTGCTTCACGATGCCATAGAAGAACCTTTTTGTCTAAATGGTTCCATAAAGAACCTTTAACATCTGAAGAACCTTTCTGTTTCACAAAAGGTTATTTGTGGTGAAAAAAGGTTCTTCAGATTATAAAAAGGTAAGAAAGAGATGGTTCTTTAAAGAACCTTTGACTGAATGGTTCTTTGTGGAACCAAAAATGGATCTCCTATGGCATCGCTGTGAAGAACCTTTTGAAGCACCTTTATTTTTAAGAGTGTATGTACTGTAATGTAACAGGCGACCGCTAGCAAGCAGCTAACCATGTCCCTTTAGTGCAGGAATCCTCAAATCTGGCCCACGAGATCCACTTTCCTGCAGAGTTTAGCTCTAACCCTAATCAAACACACCTGAGCATGCTAATCAATGTCTTCAGGATCATTAGAATATAACAGGTAGTTGAGTTTGATCAGGGTTGGAGCTAAAACTCTGCAACGCATTGGCCCTCCAGGGCAAGATTTGAGGAACCCTGCTTTAATGGCTCGCGTTATTTTATTAGAACGCGTGTTATTTGTTTTTTGTGTCTTTCTGAATACAGACACCAACCCATCCCTGCACAGCCTGGAACATAACATTTATTTCCATGATCTGCCATTTTCGCTATTATCTTCGCTTGTTTCTTCACAATACCTGCAGAACTTCTGATGATTCGGCTGTGCAGGTTCAGCTGGCGGCTGGCATAGAACATGGGCGCGTATATGAAAATGTTGGGGGCGTAACTATTAGTGATCCCGACTGTAACGTCACAGTCAGTGTTATGTTCTGATTCGCCTATTTTTCAGTGGTCTTTTGCATGCACGAGATTTACATAAGAAGGAGGAAACAATGGTGTTGGAGGCTGACGGTATGTAATTTACACGTACAGAACTAATATTATTCAACTATGCCAAGGTAAATACAGTTTTCCATTCTATGGCACCTTTAAAGGGGACATCGGATGCAAAATTCCCTTTTACAAGGTTTGCATATAAATGTGTCTTAGCAGTGTGTGGACACAACCACCCTACAATGACAAAAATCCATTCAATCCTTTTTTTTAATCCTCAAAAAACCTTTTGATTTTCTGAGCAGTATGATGTCATATTGCTCAGGCCCCTCCCACGACCACTGACAGACTGCCAATATTAGCATATTTCAGCCCTCGGCCAGTAGTACGCTGTCAGCCATTTCCTCTGCACTCGAACAGCTGTAGCGACAACAATGTCTCGTAAGCAATGCAGGTGTTTTGTGGTTAGATGTAAAAGTGAACATAAGAGACTTTTTTTTTCTCCCGACATGAGAGCCACTGAGGACGCAGTGGATTAGTATTGTTTTTGTTGGTAATGCGCCACTAAATACACAAAAAATGGAAGAGAGGGGTGGGGTGAGCAGTAGCTCATTATCATTTAAAGAGACATGCACCAAAACGTCTCACTGTGAACGGAGCTGTTTTTGACAAGGTAAAAAGGGTGTTGTTTTACACGACCATTGAGGAATTTTAACCAAAGTTGCAAACATTTCTTGAGGCTCCTAAAGAATCATACCAACTTGTTGAAAATGGGCATCTGATGTCCCATTTAACTATTTGTCCACATCATGGACATTTTGACAAACCTTATTCCCTTAGCTAATCAAACCGATTATTTCTCTCACACACACAGCATCATTCTACTGAGCACCATGAGCACACTTATTTGCGCTATATCTGAAGAAAGCACATAAGACAGGTTTAAAAAAAAAAGAAAAGAACAGCCAAAAATGACTTGTGGTTATAAAAAGTGACAAGTCAATCTAAGCAGAAAATAAACAGGGGTTAGGACGGATGAGATAAATGATCTGCCTCTCACCATATTCATAAACACGTTTGTTGTCATCTCTTCATTCTTCTCGTTCTGTGAGAGAGGATAGTGACATTAGTGCAGCTCTAATGCGTGTCGAGTGTGGCATGCTGTCACAGTCCGTCCTTCCATATGAAAGCTAATGTTCTATGCATGGCTTGATGCCTCATGGCTGGAAAGTGATAATGTTTCTCTAATGTTAGGGAAATGTTGCTGAAGCGTTGGCTGCACGGCCCAGTGGGCTCGAGAGAGGCAGCTGGGCAGCTGATCTCCAACAGCCTGCTGTGAATGTCACCGAACACAAACTGTGTGAGTGATTACAGAGAGAGAGAAACGCTTTGGAAATAAACAATGAATAAAGAGAGGATCAGTAAGTAATTCCACATAGGAAAACGTGTGTATGTGGACGTGTTTATGCGTGAGTGTTATGTGGATCATACCAAGCTGATGAGCTGTACTAAAGTCATTCCTACTCGGACCATCACTCGCTCATTCCAGGTACGCGCTGGCCGCACCTTCAGGTTGTAATCCTGAAACAAATCCTCCAGTAGTCTCCGTTCAGCCTTGGATGCCACTGAAAACACACACACACACACACACACACACACACACACACGCTTGTTTTATTTCAGCAGGTCATTAACTCCTTTCCTCTCCTTGTTTCTTAATCAACATAACTCCACCACAGACTTGTCTATCTCTCTCTTCCTGTGTCTCTTCTGACTTGTAGTCATAAAAAGGGTTTTCTAAGAATGGACTGACCCAGGTCAACATGCAGAGGAGATAATGACCTCAGCACTGCTTTCTTTGTCTCTTTATTACAAGGTCAAATATTCTGTAGCATTCTAAACATTATATGGATTGTATGTCAGAGAGATGCAGTCCGTCACATGCAGTTCATGAAAGCACATAACTGACACACACTGGTGACACATACACCTGTTACTATCTGCAATCATGTCTGTTCAGATAAACTTGACTATATACTGATTCCAAATTCCAAAATAAGTAATTATAAATAAATTTCACACACACACACGCACAATTAAATAGTTCTTCATATATGTATATAAATATAGTTATACATACTGTAACTTAAGCAGTACATGCACAAAATGTATTAATTCACAATTTTATGTAATGATAATGCTTAAACTCTTATAAACAAAAATATACATGTATAAGCACACACATATATAAATACATTTAGGGTCAGTAATTATTTTTAAAAAAATGAAATGAATATTTATTTAGCAAGGATGCATTAAATTGATCAAAAGCGACAGTAAAGAATTTCTGTTTAAAGTTGCCCTTTTGAACTTTTTATTCATCAAAGAATCCTGAAAAAATGCATCATGTTTTTCCACAATAATATTACTTTATTGTATTACACAACTAATAATAATAATATTACACAACTGTTTCATTGATAATAATAAGAAATGTTTCTTGAGCACCAAATAAACATATTAGAATGATGGATCATGTGGAATAATGGCTGCAGAAAATTCAGCTTTGCCATAATAAATTATTAATAATAATTAATAAATTGCAATAAATTATATTTTAAATATAAAATAGAAAACAGTTATTTCAAATAACATTTCACACAAATACAGTTTTTTTTGTGCTGTATTTGAGATCAAATAATCCATCCAACCCCACACTTTTGAATGCTAGTGTAAATATGTCAACACAAACACTCTTGCCACATCAAAAGGACACAGAAATACCAGATCTGTATTACCCGTGAGAGTTAGAAGCCAGCAGCACCACAGGACCCAAAGCAGAGTCTTCATTTTAAGTACAATCTGTATATCCACAGTTTGGCACCAGCCGTCACCACTGGCACCACGAACAAACACACCTTAACAAGCTCTCACATACACTCACACTAACTTGCATATCCCACTGCACAGTGTCTGTCCTCTCTCTAACCAACACCGAATTACAGTGCCGAACCTGGTGTTAATTACAGTGCCGAACCTTTCCTACCAAACCCTGACATGGTCACTTCATCATCACTTTTCTCCTCCCTGCAACTTGTGAAAAGCAGGTCTGTGATTGGTTGGGAGCAAAGAGAATTATGGGAGGGAGAAAGGAATGTGTGGACTCTGTGGCAGCCCTGGCAGGCACCTGTTGATGGTTTGTGTAAGTGTGTGTGTGGATATTTTTGTGGGAGAACAAAGGGAAGAGGTGGGCATAACTGTTCCTTTCCAGAGGGTGAGAAAGGACAGGAGTGAACATACCCACATACACACACAATCACACTGCTCACATACTTTTGTGGGGACTTCCCTTTCACACTTGTTCTCAATATAACCCAATTATAATTACTAAAGACCAACTCTAAAATGCTGATTATTAGCCATTATTAGATATGAATTCAAGTGTTGAGAACATTTTTGCCTTGTGGTATTCATCAGATGCATCAGAATTGGCTTATTGCCATTCATCGGAGGACATTGTCAGAAATTGTGTCCCCTTATACACATGCACGCACACACACAACAAAGTGGCCAACATGAAGGCATGAGGTTTTCACCCTCTCAAAATACCCGTCTCTCTGTCTCTGTTCATTTTGTTCTGTCTGTTTTGCGGTAAAGGCATTTGCTGTGGCTGCAAGGCGACAACAGATACAATCTCTCAAATAAACACACACACAGGTTTGTTTTTGTGAAAAGTGGGGACATCCCATAGGCGTAATGGTTTTTATAATGGTAATGGTATATTCTATTGCCCTACACCAACCCTACCCCTAAACCTAACCCTTACAGGATTAGCATCTCACAGTCTAGCTCAGTAATGATCAGCCATGACAACTGAATATTACAAACTAGAAAGAGCAATAGAGTCGGGTTCCGGAAGTAAAAATGGCATTCATAGTCTTCATAGGGAAATTGATTAAAAAAAAGACAGACTTACTGTTAGCTACAAGTTTGTTAATTAATGGTATATGTGTTTGTTGTGATTGGCTCAACCACCTCTAGTGCGCGTCTAAATGTCCCGCTCCTCACCTCAGCGGCATGTGCTCCGGTTGTATTGTAAGTAACGGCATTGTTATTACCGCTTATCAGTTTGAGCCCGATTAAGAAGCAGAGGATATTATCGAAGAGGATCGTGCAGAACCTGTGCAAGCACGGCTTTTAATGGTAGGCCTATGTTTTTTGTTGTCTCATACTTTTAGAAACGCTGTTATGTGTAAATGCTACTGCTTATGTTAGCTTTTAATATACAGTTTTATCCTGATTAAAGCTTTAATACAGTATGGCAACTGCACGCGCATCCATGTTTAACGCTTCTCATAGCTATGTGAAAATAAGTGTATAATTGTAACAGTTCATTGTTGGAGCTGAGCTGAATGAGAGAGAGAGGGAGAGAGAGAGAGAGAGAGAGACTCTTCTCTAAAGCAGCACAGCATGGCCTCGCCCCCTTTGTTGCCTTTTCCCGAGGGTGGAG
This sequence comes from Sinocyclocheilus grahami, assembly GCF_001515645.1. Lineage (NCBI taxonomy): Eukaryota > Metazoa > Chordata > Actinopteri > Cypriniformes > Cyprinidae > Sinocyclocheilus > Sinocyclocheilus grahami. The sequence continues at coordinate 142,996 of NW_015506889.1, forward strand.
TTTATCTGGGTTTGTTATGTCACAAACCCAGGAAGTAACTTCTTGTAGTCCCTACCAGCCGTTTCTGTAGGCACTAAACTGCCAGAATTTTAAAAGACAATATCTCCATTTGAATTAAACTTTCAGCTTCGTAAATTTTCAGATATTGTTTATGCTCAAACAGCAACCGAGAAATGTTCGTCCAATTAAAACGCTCGGTCTGAGCATTTTAATTGGCTTTCCTACCTGTCAACGTATGTATCTGCATACCTCTGCACACCCTGTTCGCGCAGACAGGATACGTCATCAGCGCGTTCACGCATGCTGTGCAGAGAGTGCGAGAATGGCAGACAAACATCATCAACATTAGAAGTGAGCTACGTGCATGAAACTGTGTTCCGATCGATATGATTCCTACACAGTGTTCATTGCTCCCTCCTCCCTGAGCAGGGGAAATCCGTTGAAGTTTACTTCACTTCGGAACATGGGCTGGAATTGGGAACCGCTGATGTAGCCTATTGTAATATTGTCTCTGGTATTGTGGTCTGTGAGCGTATATGCATTCAGGGGTGTGGCTTTGACGCTCGCGTTCAGTGCTATCAGGCTTAAGTTAGCACTATCCAAGATTTCCTACTGCACCTTTAAGTGCTTTGTCTTTTTGTCCAATTTAAAAAAAAAAAAAGACTTTAAAATCCCCATGCGAAAAATTAATGGAAAAAATACTTTAGGAACCAGTGCTGCTATAAAAAAAGGGGGTTCATGGGCACAGTTAAACTCTATAACATGCAAAGTTTCTTGTCATAAGTAATAGTAGAGAGCAGCGTAATAATAACGATCATTGCAGTAACTGCTGTTTATTGATTTTAGACCCCAGTCAACATGCTTTAGTCGTCTGTAAGGCAAGATGCTGATGGTAAGCACAAACAGGCTGTAAATAAGTCTCAGATAGCGCAACACAAGCCCCACAAAACAGTCTCTGGTCAATATCCCATTCAAAACATCCCCAAAAACAAAGCTCCACAGAGTTAGTGTGCAGAGTAACAACTTATAATTTATACACAATTAGTCTTAAAATGGGTCGATTAACATCAAGGTTGTTAGAGATACTTTTGAAAATCTTTTAAGCCTTATGTCAGTCATTCTGAATATTCTGAGATCTCTTTTTTGTAAGGCACAGTTCATATTAAGCAACTGTCAATAAACTCAAAATGTTGTGTTTTTATTTTTAAGGGCAGGGTGGCTTTGACCATTGATTAGACTTCAAGTTGAATATTTTCTAATTCCTGTTTTTTAGAGAAGTAATAAGCCATGCCTCTCTGTTGTGAGATAAAGAACATACTACATTTCCAGACCAATTTATGCAACAAATTAAAGTGCCCCTATAATGCAATTTCAAATTGCCATTCATGCAAGTGTGTAATGTAGCTGTATGTGAATGTAAATGATCTGCAAAGTGGTAAAGCTGAAAGTGCACGATAAAGTCATTGTCTCCTAAAGGAAAGAATTGACTCTGAACAGCCTAAACGAGTCGTCAGTTTTCAAACCCCACTTCTGTGACTGCTACATGTCACGGGGGAACACATTTGCATAATGCCCGCCTATGTTCTACATTGGCCGGCCGCGAACAACTTGACCCGCCTCAAACACTGTAGCTTGTTGCTAACATCATGTTGAGAAGACGCTGTGTCCTACACTGTGAAAGTAAATTCTTTTTATTTTCACTTCTGAAAGAGGAGTGGTTATCAGTGGTTAAAATTCACAGCAGTACAACCCAAAGATTTTTTTGCGTTCCCGTCATTTTACTGACGACAGCTTCTCTAATCTTGGAGAGTTTACAAAATGTTTGCTCTTGAAAGATGGCTCAGTATCCAGTTTATTTGGACCAGCTGGCTCCACTCAATCACAACTTGTAAGTATGATAAATAATAGATGTTTATATTTTCTATCGAGTGTTTAAAATACGGAATTATGGCAATGGGCATATCATTTCAGACACATGCAGTGCGCGGTAGACCAATCACAGCAGACTGAACCATCTGACCAGTCAGAGCAGAGTAGGCTCACGGAAAGGAGGGGTTTAAAGAGACTAAATCTTAGATTTTTGACCTTGCATGCATGTTAACCTATTATAGGAGACTCCCAAACCTTTAAAATGGCATAATAGGGGCACTTTAAGGTAAATCCATATGTTTTCCTGATGGAAGGCGATGAAAACAATATCTACCAAAAGGTGTAATAAAGGTAGTGAGTGGAGTTGAATCTCTGTGCAATGGGATCTGCCAAAATCCAGCAGTAGCATCCAGTTTGGAGAATACTGTTGCACCTGCCAGTTTAGCCAGTGTTTCATCCACGGCAGGGAGCATGAATCTCTCTCTGCAAACATTTTCATTCAACCGTGTAAGATCCACACAGATACGGACTTTGTCATTTGGTTTAGGTACAATGACCATATCGGAGCACCATTCAGTTGCTTCTTCAATTGGTGCGATTACTCCCAAGTCTTTCATTCTTTTCAGCTCCTCTTTCACCTTTTTCATCATGGGCAAGGGCACCTGACGGGGCACCGACAGAGCAAAGGGAGTGGCTGATTCTTTGAGTTTGATCTTATAATCTCCCTCCAGTTTCCCTAATCCTGTAAAAACTTTTGGGTATAGTTCTCTGTAATTTGGCTCTGATGTGTTAATTGTGTCGACTGTGTGGAGTAAACCCAGCTCTCTGATGGCTGTTAAACCCAGTAGTGGAGAAACCAGTCTTGGTATCACAAACACCATGTGTTTTATTGTTTTATCCAAGTACTGTAATGAACCCTCAAATTGCTCGCTCACGTTTATTGGCGTGTTGCTTGGTCCACACAACTTCTTCGTTGCAGGGCTGAGGATCCCATGACTCCTTTCTGAGTACATGCTTTCTGGAATGGCTGTCACTGCCGCTCCTGTGTCTAATTTGAAAAGGATCTGTTCCCCATTCACAGCAACAGTCTTTTGCCACACATCATTTGAATTCACAGACTCAATGCTCTCTGTCCCCTTGTCCTGATATATTTCATCCAGTCTCTCTTTTGTTTTGCAAAATGCAGCAAAGTACCCTTTTTTTCTTACACTTTCTGCACTCAGCATCCCGTGCAGGGCAGCTGTTCAGTTGGTGTGACCTGCCACATCTGCCACATCCTTTGTTTCCCTCACTGTGTCTCATACTGTCAGTTTTTCTCTGGGCTCCTTTTTGTACATGTTTTGGTTTGGTTTTGTATTTCAACATGTCCATGTTTACCTCTTTTGTGTCCCCACTGGCTTGTCTTAATATTGTCTGCTGCTTTTTTATTTCTTCATTCTGTCTTATTTTTGTTACAGCTTTACTGAGTGTGAGCTCTGGGTCTAACTGTAATCTCTCTGACAGTCCATGATCACGTATTCCTATGACTAATCTGTCTCTAATAATTTCCTCCTGGAGAACTCCGTACTGACAATTCTCTGCTAGTTTGTAAACTGCAGTAATGAATGCTTCGGCAGTTTCACCGGGCTCTTGGCACCGTTTGTTGAATTTAGCCCTCTCATAAATCACATTGTACTTGCATACAAAATGTTTCTCAAACGCATCCTTGACTTTACTGTAGTTGTTTCTTTCTTCATCTGTCAGAGGCAGCGTACTCATTATATCATCGGCTTTATCGCCCATTGTGTAAATAAGTGTGTTAACGTGATACTCCTGACTTCTCTCACTGATACCCGCAGCTATGCGGAATTGCTTGAATCTGCGAATCCATTTTGGCCAACTGCTAAAATCACTGAAGTCAAAGTTTTCAGGCGGGCTTATGGAGAACAATGTATCCATCTTAAGTGTTTACCTTGCTGTTATTCAGCGTCGGGACTTTTTTTCTCCCGCCGTTTAGTTTGTTTTCTCCGAGCTCCCGTCTCTCTCTCAGCTCGGCGTTGCCGTCTGATAAACTGGATTATAACTCCGATACTTCGCTCGAAAAGTCTCTAAAGACAGATATGGTGTGGGCGACAGGCATCTCTCGGAAAGCGAGGTAGGTCTACTTCTGACACCATGTTATGATATTATATTAATCTCGCCAGGGAACTGACAGGAGAGCAATGCGTGCCATAGCAAGCAACTTTTCTGACTCAACTCTCCCCCTGCGCATGCACACCATGTACAATCATAGTACACACATCACATAGAAGTTTCTTAAAATATATTGACTAGATAATGACTAGAACAGCATTCACACATTTAAGAGCACACATCACACGGGGTACCTAACAATTTCTTACACATTATGCATAAATGCAAATACACTACCATTCAAAAGTTTGGGGCCGGAAAGAAGTCACTTATACTCACCAAGGCTGCATATATTTGATTAAAAAATTCAGCACAAACAGTAATATTGAGAAATATCATTACAATTAAAATAAGGGGTTTCATTTTAAAATGTAACTTGTTTCTGTGATGACAAAGCCATTACTCAGTCTTCAGTGCCATAATTAGTTTAATATGCTGGTATATGATCTGGTGTTCAAGAAACATTTCTTTGGATTCTTTGATTATTCTCTTTCAAAGAAAAAAAATATCTTACTGACCCCAAACTTTTGAACAGTGGTGTAAATCTGAGCAAAAAAAGGTTCCTCAGATGGGCTGAGAGTACAATACAGTGACACAGCCTGCCTGAGCACTGCAGGTGAGCCAAACTGAGTTAATTTATAAAATAATAATGTGTTTGTGCAAAAACCCATTTAATTGGCACATTAAAGACAGTATATGATATCTTATAGTGATGTTAAGTAATGTGTCCATACACATAACAATCCCGTAGCCAAAAACCATCCCAAGTTCATTTCCATTCCTTGTATGGCAAACAGATCTCACTAAAAACTCAATCAATTATGAGCAAAACACACAGTTAATGAGAAAGCCACTGGTGGACTGCTAATGGAGAAATTTCTTTCCTTAAAAGAGGAACTGCATACATTTCAAAAAGGCAAAAACAGATTTCAGCAAATCCAAAATTTGACATTAATCTATAAATTATACTATTTTACGTAATTATAACAAATCCCACTTTTTTTAGCAATAGTATAGCTGTTTTATGCATCTATCCACTGCTTTAACTACAGAAATATTGTGTGAATGAATTGTTGTGATCTTTGTGTTACATTACAACGCCATAAATGTGAACTGAACACGCAGCAGTG
>NW_015506889.1:150357-152831 GCF_001515645.1 Sinocyclocheilus grahami
CTTGTCCTCATACTAGTACACTGTATTTTTTTGAAAGTTGTAAATAAAACAAAGGTTACTAAAGTCTCAGTCTTTCTACTTCAAAATCTCAAGTTTAACTCTGTGTGTTACTTTCCATTTCTTTGGAATTATTTGTGAAATTTGTTTCAAAGGAAATTATATACCAAATTTTTTACAGCATAACTTCTGTCATCATTTACTCACTTTCATGTCTTTCCAAACCTGTATGAGTTTCAGTTCTTACTGATTCTTATTATATGGAAAAAAATACAATGGAAATTAATGGGAACCAAAACTGTTTGGCTATCAACATTCTTCACAACATCTGCTTTTGTGTTATGTAGAAAAAATACATTTATACAGGTTTAGAGTGACATGATGCAAAATTTAAATTTTTGGGTGGACTATTATTTTAAATATCCTTTTTTCAGAAGTTTAAAGTTAGCATGAAACAAAAGTTATAATCTCTTTTCTTCCCTATTGTGATGTATAGCTGAGTGTAACAGCTTCCCGAATAAGAAAAAAATCAATGCGTGATTTAATTTGCTATTGCTGCAATCCCATGTGAGTGTTGTTTGAGGTGAGAGGTTATTATCTCACCCTTGCACTTCTGAAAACTTCATCGGAAAAGAGATGTCATTGAGGGGAAGGGGAACTTATTTTGGTTCAAAATTATGATGGCACAATAATTTAATGATATGCACAAACACTTTGTTTATGATAAACACTGCAATAATCCATAAAATAGGAATAGTCAATTTTGATACCATGGTGACTTTAGGAGTTAACCTCAGTAAATTTCTTGGACTGTATCAGGATGTTTTAAACACAGGCTGAAACCTCAAACAGCAAGTCTAAATCCGTGGTGGATCACATTACTTTGTCCTTGAGAAAAGGGTGCAAGTGTTTAAAGCCTTAGAATGCATTGGGCTGTGCGCCCTTCCTGCTGTGCGTGCATGTGCACCCACATAATCCAAAATCAGAAAAAAGACTACTTCCCAAAACTCCTGTCAAGGTGACCCATTCAAATGTGTACCGCAGATCATATTCATTCACTCACCAATTAAAAATTTCACTCTTTCATTTACTGGCTCACTCAATCATTCAGCCACTCACCCAGTCATTCTCTTTTTCCAAATCACTGCTTTATGCTGATGGTGTCACCACCCACCCATGAAATCCTTCCAATGTGCTGATGAAATGCTTATCACCACTGATGTGTTGCATTCCTCTTTTGTGAATCTGTTCGCTAACATCTGTTTCATTATGAATGACTGCCCCCTCTCTTTCTCTTCATCCATTTTTCAGATACGACACCTCCCCTTCCCACCACAAGGGGTCAGTGTGACTCTTCATTTTTTTCACAGCTCTCGTGTATTCAGATGCTGGTACAGGAGTTCATTGCAGGTAGTCTGTGGTTCCCCAATGAGCTTCAGTCACCTGAGTGGAACCCCATTAGACTGAGACATACGTTAATGCCAGGCTGAGAGCACAGCGGATTGGGAGAAGCGGGCAAAGGAAAGCTTTAGCCCTGCTGAGGAGTGTGTGTTAAAACATGTGGGATGGATGGGGGGTTTTTTTTCAACACTTACAGCCATAAGTTACCATCAGATGCATATTCAGAATGGCAAAGCTCCAATTTGTTTTACTGGTTTCTGCACAACTTTCAGAAGTCAGTGAATACAGTATTTTATCAGTCCTCCAGGGAAAAACATCACCAGGCTGCTAAAATGAGAACTTCCAAGGAAGAAATGAACACTGGATTTTACAAAGTTTGCAAGGTTCAAAGATACTCCGAGTATGTATGAGAGTACTGTATGTCTGTGAAATAATTAAGAGTATTTTCAGACAAAGTCTAAATTAATTTTCTACAAATTATTATTATTTTTTTAAGTCAAATCGCAGAATCTGCAATGGCATTATTTGAATGCAAAATCACGCCGGTCTAATATTGTGGTATGATTGAGATGAGATTTACACTACCATACAGTTTTGAGTCAGTATATTTATTTTTTAAAGAAATCAAATCTCTTATTCAGCAAGGATGCATTAAATTGATCAAAAGTAACCATGTGAGGATCCTGCGATACTGAAGACTGGAGTAATGTCTACTGAATTCAGCTTCACTGTAACAGGGATAAACTGCATTTTAAAACATAATAAAATGGAAAATAATTATTTTAAATATTAATAAAATTTCACAATATTACAGTTTTTACTGTATTTTTAATCAATAAAAAAAACAACTTTGAACATAAGATATGTCTTTCAAAAACATTAAACAATCTTACCTTTGAATGGTTTGGTGTTGGTAAATATCACATTTAAAGCAAACTGTGGTTATATGTTGCAACTATCATTTTAGATATCTTGGCCAGAATAAGTTAGATGGCAATAGTCAAAAGTCTGGCGAGTGGCTGCACAAGACTAGTGTATTAAATTAATGAAACAAAAGGTCAATGGCATCCTCTGCC
>NW_015506889.1:155165-155535 GCF_001515645.1 Sinocyclocheilus grahami
CAAACAAAAGCAGCAATACAAATGAGGGGAGAAACATTCACAAAATAAGTACAAAAGAATCAGAGAGAGAGATCCTCACTTCTATGAGGAAAAGTAGACTTTTTTCAACAAGAAATTATCCCCAATAGTGTCCTACTGTAATATATTCATAGTGCTGAGCATAAACACTAGAGATTTAATGCGTCATTAAATTTCTTGTGATTTTACACTTCCTTACAGTATTTAAAGGTCTCATCCATAACTTACTCTTATCACTACAGTATTTACTGAAAGATGCTGAACATTCATCAACAAGAACAATACCGAAAAAATTAGTGCTTAAATTAAAACATTAAAGTACTGATGATGGTGGAGTCAATAATATTAATAC
>NW_015506889.1:155545-156032 GCF_001515645.1 Sinocyclocheilus grahami
ATAGTTGGTTGATATTGTAGTCTTAGATGAAATTTTTGAACGATCTTAATGTTCATTAATGAACACCACAGACTTTTCAGTATGAACGTCAAGAGGTAGCAATGTTTTAGTGTTATAGTGCCATTACCACTAAAGCCTGTGTCGAAGACTATCTCTTGGATTTCATTTCCTCTCTTATCAAGGCCATGCTGCAGATCCACTTCTGAGGAATCATATGTATACGAGTGGAAAACCATGGTGCAATTTTGCCAGTCAAAAGGAAAGTATGTCACCTGCAGATGGAGAAAAAGGTACCAATAGTTTGTGCATGTTAGTATGTGTGCTTGCAGCTTGTCTGACGAGCATCTTTCCACTCAGATCTTTCTTTAATCATCTCTCTTTCTGCTTTTCACACATGCAAAGACCAGATGGAACATCAAACGCAGCCAAACTAGAGCGAGGCCAAACAAAAGCAGCAATACAAATGAGGGGAGAAACATTCACAAAA
>NW_015506889.1:160119-161258 GCF_001515645.1 Sinocyclocheilus grahami
GCACACAACTCACTTATTGATGAGAACAATATCAGGAAGCCACACTTTTCCAGATGGGATGCGCAACACATCAATTCCCCCATAATCTTTGGGGTTCCAGGAGAGGCGATAATCGTTCCACTCCTGTAAGAGCACAAAAGGTGTGTGTGTGTGTACATGTTCATATGCAGATAAATGAGGGTCATCGAAGAAATTATAAGTACAAACAGTTCATCATTTAATCAAATGATTTCAAATGATCTGGCTTGTGTCATTAATTATACCAAATGCAATATCTCTGCACATTTGTCCATACATATTATCAACAGCATTTGCATAATTTTTCATTTTGCATTCAAAGTTACTTTATATTGATCCTAGTTCTTATTGTCAGAGTTTGTCTTGTGTGGTAACTTTAGCCCAGGACATTATTATGATAGATGACGGATAACTTTTCTTTTGAACTGCGCACAAGACATTATTTCTCAAAATGACACAAAGGAGCCAGAAGAAATTGTGCTGACTTACCAAGTTCATAATAACAATAGTGTTCATCTCCTCATCTTTCATGTTCTAGAACACACACACACAAAAAAACCCATGAAACAAAACAAATACAAATAATTCATTAATTTAATTAGTGGATGCACATGAGTTTAGACAGGGCAATCAGTGGTTTTACTTTTAATCAGTATTACATTTAAGAGTGCATGGCTGTGATTTGGCCACAGGTACGAACAACAGCACGATTGCAAGTGTGATGTTGCTTTAATACAACAGTTCAATAAACAACAAGCTATATATTGAGTAACTCACATTTTAGACACAGTATGGGCAAATATTTAGTTTATATTTACTTCACCAAAGAGAATAGTTTCAAAGAAATATCAGCAATCTGGAACTTACAGTAATACAAAATTAACTTTAGGATGTAATATCTTAAAGAAATGTAAACACTATGCAATTTTGGGTAAGTTACAACATATTCAATAACTTTAAATCTCTGTAATATTTTGCTTGAAAATGAAATTGCTCTTCCTCCACAGCAGGAGCCATAGTGAATGTAAACAACACAGTAATCACCAAACACTATATTATACTAGCATTGCATCTCATTATTCCTAAAACTGCTGTATTTTCTTGATGGTTGAATGGTAAAA
>NW_015506890.1:0-2356 GCF_001515645.1 Sinocyclocheilus grahami
TCAAGGACCCGTGGGAACCCTGTTGTAACCATCAAGTAAAAGCATTGACACTCAAAAATTATCTTAAAAACAAAGCATACAAGACGCAAGTCCGTGTATACATTAATTGCATTTTTGATGTCTTTATGAAAAACATTTTTATCCAGACAAAAAGAAAATTGTCTCTCAGCTATAGCATTGTGAGAAGTCCTCTAGTCCTCAACCACAACCTTACAGATGATAAAACAACATAATTTGTTTTAAGAGAACGGGGGTAGCAGGTCAAGCAACTTGGTAAGCAGGTAAGCGACCCAGGTAAGCATAAAAAGATAATTTAAACTTTTGGTTCCCATAGCAACTTATTTTCTAAACTAGACTTGCTCCATTGAGCACATACATTCCATTTTGATGAGTCTCCAGTGGGTGTGACAACTCATATTATGCATAATATTATATAGGCCTAGTTATATTTTCTCAATTATAAAGCAGTTTTATAACATGAAGCAATGTTTATTTTATCGTACCCTCACAAATCTTAAAACATTTTCTCATTTCAACCATCGTGGATCTGCATTCAAAAGTGTATTTATTTATTTAGCAACCAGACCTTTTTCTATGCAGTGTATTTCTAGAGTAAAAAGCACAGACTATTTTAGATCAATCAATCATTTTTAAATTTATCTATCTAGCACCAAACAATATACATTTTCTTCACAGTACTGTTGTAGTCAAGACTAAACTGAGGCCAAGTCAAGATCAAAAGACCAAGGAAGGGTGAGACTGAATCAAGACCAAGACCACATGAGCACTTCCTCTGAAACGTCCACATTTACTGCCTGTCTTGTTAAAATAATAAAAAGTAATTGAAATTATCCCTTTTCCTTTGGTTACTATTAACTTATCTTTATTCAACAAAATATAACATTTTAAATATAGAAATATAACAGAAAAACAAAATGCTACTTTTAAATATGAAACTAAAGCCACCCGTAGGTGGCAGCAAATCAATTAATGAGTGAGTCACGGAATGATTTATTCAACCGATTCGTTCAAAGTAGCTCATTCATTCAGTAGTGAACCACAGGTGTGTGTTACTGGGAAATGCACAACAATTCGACTACGAATTTTTTTGGAACTATTTTTGTTGGCAAAATAGAGCAATAAAGTTAACCTGACACAAAAACTGTAATCGACTTTTCTTCCCTATAGTGACGTATGTCTGACTGAAGAGAAGTGACGTGTGGCCAAGTATGGTGACCCATACTCAGAATTTGTGCTCTGCATTTAACCCATCCAGGTGCACACACAGAGCAGTGAACACACACACACCGTGAACACACACTCGGAGCAGTGGGCAGCCATATTGCTGTGTTGGAGGTTCGGTGCCTTGCTCAAGGGTCTCATCTCAGTCGTGGTATTGAAGGTGGAAGAGAGCGCTGGTTATTAATCCGTGAGCTTCGGGTTACAAGTCCGACTCTCTATATATTAGGCCACGACTGCCTTAAAGGGGTCATATGATGCGATTTCAATTTTTCCTTTCTCTTTGGACTGTTACAAGCTCTTGGTGCATAAAGAAGATCTGTAAAGTTGCAAAGACTAAAGTCTCAAATCCAAAGAGATATTCTTTATAAAAGATAAGAGTCAGCCACACCTACCTAAAACTCGTTCTAACACAACCCCACATACCTACGTCGCTCTATGGGAAGATTTGCATAACGCCGCCCAAATGTTCACGCAAAGAAAGAAGGCGTAACTTTTATTCTCGCTGTAGTATTGTTGTTTCCGCTGCCATGTCGTAAAGATGCTGTGTGCTTCGTTGTAAAAGTGAAACTACTTTGTTTGGTCTTCCAAAAGAGGACGATGTCGCTTCGTCATGCCTGGAGCTGATCCGTGCTGGTCGCTGAGGAAATACATCAACTTTGCACTGTGGATCGCCGGATCGGCTTTCACCGTGGATGAAGCGGAGTCCAGCCTGGGGTCGTCACATGTCCTTCCGGACGCTCCTTCGTCAAAATCGCCTGCCGCGCCATTCTCAAGCCTGCGCGCCTCTGCTCACTCTAACCCTCCCGCCGTTCCTTACGCTAGCCCCCGGCCTCGGCTCACTGTAGGCCGAGGTGTGTGACGCTGGTTCGTTGTGAAAGCGAAACTACTTTGTTTGGCCTTCCAAAAATGGACACGACTAGAAATCAGTGGTTAAGTTGTATTAACATCACTGTTTCAGAACACTTCAACCCAAATATTCAGATGTGTGCAGCACATTTTATGGACTGTTTACTGATCCTGGGAGAGTAGACTACAATGCCAGCTGTTCTGACTCAAAGACTGTAAGTATGTTTTTTTATATTTAAAGAGTTTTTATATTTTATATATTTAAAGC
>NW_015506890.1:7256-13320 GCF_001515645.1 Sinocyclocheilus grahami
AAAAGCGAGGTGTGCTGTGATTGGCCAGCTATCCAGTGCATTGTGATTGGCCGAATACCTCAAGCGTGTGACGGAAATGTTACATCCCTTACCATATTGTGATCCCTGCGGCAACCACATGTGACGACCCCAGGCTGGACTCCGGTTCATCCACGGTGAAAGCCGATCCGGCAAGCCACAGTGCAAAGTTGATGTATTTCCTCAGCGACCAGCACGGATCAGCTCCAGGCATGACGAAGCGATATCGTCCTCTTTTGGAAGACCAAACAAAGTAGTTTCGCTTTCACAACGAAACACAGCGTCTTCACGACATGGCAGCGGAAACAACAATACTACAGCGAGAATAAAAGTTACTCCTTCTTTCTTTGCGTGAACATTTGGGCGGCGTTATGCAAATCTTCCCACATCGTGACGTAGATATGTGGAGGCGTGTTAGAACGAGCCGTTTTAGGTAGGCGTGGCTGACCCTTAACTTTTATAAAGAATATCTCTTTGGATTTGAGACGTTAGTCTTTGCAACTTTACAGATCTTCTTTATGCACCAAGAGCTTGTAACACTCCAAAGAGAAAGGAAAAATTGAAATCGCATCATATGACCCCTTTAAGGCCTTTTTAAGCTAACCACAGTCCTTAATTTAGCCGACTATAAATCCAAACAAGACTCTCGAGGGAACCTGTATGCCTATAAAATGCTAATTGTCTACTGGTTTTAGAAAAACTGAACCAGAGTTGTAGGCTAACTCCGAGTATGCAATTTCTAATGAAATGGCCTCCATCCTCTTCTTTGAAATCAAAATGTTTCTCTTTGCAAGTACTTCCTCATATTCTTCTACATATTTATACAGCCATTGGTTGACCTCAGGTTTCTCAATCAAGACAATGTAATGGAATTTCCGCCATTTGTTTACAAACCCCTGCATTATAAAATCAAACACCATGTTTACACAACTAAACTAGAAATGATTGCAAAGGAGTCTGTAAATCATATTGATACATCTATCATCTACTTGTCACAACTGTCCAGGATGAACTGCTGAGTGCTAAAGTAATTAACAAAATTAACATAAAAAGCTAAATTTCTCCAAATCTGTTCCAAATAAGGTAACAAGCTCAACTACATCTTGGATGGCCTGAGAGTGAGTACATTTTCTATTCCTTTAATTATATGTTCCAAATTACGTAATAATTTATGATAACACAATTGAATTCCAAATAACAACAATCACGAACCCCACCCAAACAGCAGGCTTGAGTCTTGAAGAGTATTAAATGAATCGAGCATGCTTTATCTTTTATACTGTATTCATAACTTTTTTATTATTAATATTATTGGGTGAGTAAATATCTACAAAAACATTAAAATGTCAGAGCCATCACAGTGTGTCATAGAACATACAAATATTCTGTTAAAACTATCTTACACACAATATTAATAAAGCTTACTAAGGATAGATTTTACACATATGTAGGTTTGACTCTCATATTTAACAAATCATAATCACCCTGAAAAGAGAGTCCCCTAAAAACGCATCTAAAATGTAACAAAGAGCCAAGCTAGATGTTGATCTCCCACGTCCAGAAAGTCCTGAGCGTACCATCTAGAACTATATGTCTTCGGTGCGTTCTCAAGGTCTCTGGACTTAAACACCTGTAAAACACACACATTAATGGTGAATTGCAGATTAGCATTATAAAAATGCTCATGAAACATTTGGTCATCTGCTGTTTTGAGATTGCCTAGATGTTTAGCAGGACACAAAAACAAACATTTCAAAACTCATTTATGTAGATCTGTGAAAATAAGACATACAGTGGGGCAAAAAAGTATTTAGTCAGCCACCAATTGTGCAAGTTCTCCCACTTAAAAAGATGAGAGAGGCCTGTAATTTTCATCATAGGTATACCTCAACTATGAGAGACAAAATGAGAAAAAGACTTACAGAAAATGTTTGACCTCTGTCATTGCCAACAAAGTGTATATAACAAAGTATTGAGATGAAATTTTGTTATTGACCAAATACTTATTTTCGACCATAATTTGCAAATAAATTCTTTAAAAATCCTACAATGTGATTTTCTGGATTTTTTTTTTCTCATTTTGTCTCTCATAGTTGAGGTATACCTATGATGAAAATTACAGGCCTCTCTCATCTTTTTAAGTGGGAGAACTTGCACAATTGGTGGCTGACTAAATACTTTTTTTCCCCACTGTAAGACGTTTTGTACACAAACAGGAGGATCTTTACATCAATGTTTAATTTAATTAAAAGCCTATGCAATGTGATTATTTTCCATGTAGACCCATGAAGCATGATAAAAAGCATGCAGGACTCATATTACAGCAGTATCTAACAATAAAAAGTAGTCATGAGACAGAGGACCAGTTACAGGAAATCCTGTTCTTGCTTTGCTTCCTGTTGCTGTTATATTTGAGAGATATCACATCAGCACTAAGTTCTGTTATGGCTATCATGCTTTTTTCCACTCTGGGAAGCCATTAAAGAACAGCTTTTCCAAAAACTTTAAACACTTCGCTCAAAAACTCATGTGATTTAGTTTGATCCATTAAAAACAAAAGCTTTTTACTGCTGAAGAAGCAAAAGAAGAACAGAAAAGAAGAACCAGGGTACGAGGAACTAGAGGACAGAACTTATGAACCAAGAACATAGGAAACACAAGGGCTATATATACAGACAAGGGCAGGGAACACTTGGGGAGACAACCAGGGGTAACCAATCAATAACCAAACTACAGAGAGGCTACAAAACCAGGGGCCCGTTCTTCAGCCAAAAACACTCTAAAGTTCAGCTAATTGTATTTAATATAAATTTAAACTATAATAAGTTTTCATTTAATTGCAATTAACATGCAATGGAGAAGTGTTTGAAATTATACTAATTACTAATTATTTCTGTAATTTGTATTCTTTTTAAACCTGCAAAAGTGTACTTCTTGTTCACAAGGTTTGTATGCTATCTGTTGAAACTAAATGTGTGTAATGTCTTATCTTTTGGGAGTATCTGTTTTTGGTAATATCTGTTTTTGGGAGTATCTGTACGCTGAGGGGATCAACTCAGTGAATGGTACTACGATGCTACACTGCGACATTCTGCACCTCACACTGTAGCTGGTACTCTCTTCCTTCCACCACTGGACTGCTGTGATTCACTAAACTTATGGACACACTGTCTGGTTTCATCAGCTGTTGTTGATGATTAGTCTGGCTGGATTGAGTTATCTGAGATAATTGCGCGTTCATGGGTTGGTTTAAAAGGGGCTATGTATCGATTCTCTAAACCACGATCAGCAATGCAGCGATTGGCTGGCGGCAAGACAGCAAAGTCTTATAATTAATAAAGACACCTGACGAAAAACTTGACACATTTTTGGACTTTTATAAGGAAACAGCCAAGCGAACAAAACTACATAAATGTTTTAATAGATAAATGTTAACATGTTCAAGACCATGCGATGTGCTACTCCAATCATGCGCTCCCACACTCCACCCACGTGTGAAGAGTGGGGAGGATTGAAGATCCTGATACCATGATATCAAGATCATGTTATCTGTATTTCCTGCGCTCCACCAAGCCACTCTCATAATAGCTGTCATTGCTCAAATTAATGCACGACTCTACATTATCTGTACAGCATGTGTGTAAGACTCGAATACAATTATGAAGTAATAATTTTATGACAAATAAATCTTTCAGTGAGTAAAACTGGCTGTGTCTGTAGTATTAAAGACTACACAACATTATTATATTATCTTTAAATTAATTTTTAAATGATTATTATTTTTAAATTATTGTCCTTGGTAGCGGTGGTAGAGGACAGATTTTAAGTATTAATTCTGCTTAAAAAGATGCAATCTAATCCTGTTTACATGAAATAAGCCTGCTCCCGAGCAGGTTTAAACTTACGGATCTGTTGCTATGACAGCAACTCCGGGATGAGCTTCGAAGAACCAAACAATCCAAGATCATGCCAAATCGTCAACAATCAAATCCAGCTAACTGAGTTAGCAACGTACGAAGAACGGGCCCCAGAACAGGAAACCAATTACCAAACTATAAACACAACACAAGGAATGTGTATCACACGTGAATGCCACAAACACTTGTGAAAAGAAGTGCTTTAAGAAAAAGTGCACTTTGTGGTACTATTGAATTAAAAGTTTAAAGTATTATCTTTTAATAATTTTGTGGTGATATAAAAAGTACACTTAATTTTGATTACAGTTTAAACTGTAATGTTTTTTTCAGTATTACACTTAAAGTTAATAAATTTTAAATGTACTAAATTGCTACTTCATTTCAAATGTGTCCTTACACTTACATTTAAATACATGACATTCAAGTTGGCATTAAAGTATATTTTAGTTTACCATGAAATGCTTGTTAATGCATTCTGCAGTGCACTTTAACCATATGTGACCCTGGAGCACAAAACCAGTCTTAAGTCGCTGGGGTATATTTGTAGCAATAGCCAACAATACATTGTATGGGTCAAAATGATTGATTTTTCTTTTATGCCAAAAATCATTAGGATATTAAGTAAAGATCATGTTCCATGAAGATATTTTGTAAATTTCCTACCGTAAATATATTAAAACATAATTGATTAGTAATATGCATTGCTAAGGACTTCATTTGGACAACTTTAAAGGTGATTTTCTCAATATTTGGATTTTTTGCACCCTCAGATTCCAGATTTTCAAATAGTTGCATCTCGGCCAAATATTGTCCTATCATAACATACCATACATCAATGGAAAACGTATTTATTCAGCTTTCAGATGATACATTGACCCTTATGACTGGTTTTGTGGTCCAGGGTCACATATTTCAAAGACAATAGAAGTAATTATGAAATTACATATAAAAATGCACTTATGTCCTACATAAGAGAGCCAAAAACACTCTAAAGTTCAGCTAATTGTATTTAATATAAATTTAAACTATAATAAGTTTTCATTTAATTGCAATTAACATGCAATGGAGAAGTGTTTGAAATTATACTAATTACTAATTATTTCTGTAATTTGTATTCTTTTTAAACCTGCAAAAGTGTACTTCTTGTTCACAAGGTTTGTATGCTATCTGTTGAAACTAAATGTGTGTAATGTCTTATCTTTTGGGAGTATCTGTTTTTGGTAATATCTGTTTTTGGGAGTATCTGTACGCTGAGGGGATCAACTCAGTGAATGGTACTACGATGCTACACTGGCCAAAAAAATAGTTTGAGTGCTTCGGAAGCTTGGGGCAGTGCATGAATAAAGTATGTGGTTAATGTAAAAGATTATGTTTTTCTGTTATTTTGTCAATTACCTATTTTGATGTTTGTAGCTGTTGAGGTCTGTGTGCATCTTTTGCTTTTTAAAATGCTTTACTCTTCAAAGCCAATTATTTTAGGCTTTACTTCATTTTAACTATGTGTAAAACTAAAATATTGAATACTGAAAACTTCTTGTGTTGCTAAATGATAATTAGCTAAGCAATGAATCAATAATTTAAAACTGGCTAGGCAAACGAGTATTAGTGGGGACTGATATTAAAGGGGTCATATGATGCAATTAAAATTTTTCCTTTCTCTTTGGAGTGTTACAAGCTCTTGGAACATAAAGAAGATCTGTAAAGTTGCAAAGACTAAAGTCTCAAATCCAAAGAGATATTCTTTATAAAAGTTAAGAGTCAGCCACACCTACCTAAAACGGCTCGTTCTAACACACCCCCACATATCTACGTCACTATGTGAGAAGATTTGCATAACGCCGCCCAAATGTTCACGCAAAGAAAGAAGGCGTAACTTTTATTCTCGCTGTAGTATTGATGTTGCCGCCGCCATGTTGTGAAGGCACTGTGTGATTCGTTGTGAAAGTGAAACTACTTTGTTTGGCCTTCCAAAAGAGGACGATATCTGCTTCGTCATGCGTGGAGCTGATCCGTGCTGGTTGCTGAGGGAATACATCAACTTTGCGCTGTGGATCGCCGGATCGGCTTTCACCGTGGACGAAGCCCGGGGTCATCACATGTGCTTGCCGCTCCTTCGTCGGATCCGCCGG
>NW_015506890.1:14070-20508 GCF_001515645.1 Sinocyclocheilus grahami
GCATTTTAGAAAGGCGGGGCATAGAGGAGAAACAATAATGTACAGTATGTGGAAAATAATGTGTTTTTTAACCTTAAACCACATAAACACATTTCATTACACCAAATACACAAAATAATGTTCTTTTTAGCAGCATCATATGACCCCTTTAAAGGAATAGTTCACCCAAAAATGAAAATTCTGTCATTAATTACTCACCCTCATGTCGTTCTAAACCCGTAAGACATTCGTTCATCTTCAGAACACAAATTAGGATATTTTTGATAAATTTCGAGAGCTGTCTGACCCTCCCATAGACAGCAATGTAATTACCACGATCAGGGTTAAAACTAAAATAACGACTTTATTCAACAATTCGTCTCCTCCGCGTCACCCTAGCGCCATTTTGGAGAATATCCGCTGGACGTAAACAGTGTATGCTGTTCTGTTTCAGCTGCGTCACACGTTTTCTACGTTGTTTAAGCTTTGATTTGAACAAAGACGAATTGTTGAATAAAGTCATTATTTTTGTTTTCTTTGCGTACAAAAAGTATTCTCGTAGCTTCGTAAAATTACGGCTGAACCCCTGATGTCATATGGATTATTTTACTGATGTCCTTGCTACGTTTCTGAACCCTGATCGTGGTAATTACATTGCTGTCTATGGGAGGGTCAGACAGCTCTCAGAATTCAACAAAAATATCTTAATTTGTGTTCCGAAGATGAATGGAGGTCTTACAGGTTTGGAACGACATGAGGGTGAGTAATTAATAACAGAATTTTCATTTTTGGGTGAACTATCCTTTTAAGAGAGAACTCAAGTAACTAAGTGCATCATGTTGCCTTGATTCAAAAGACAAAGAAAATGCATTAATATTTACATTTTTAGTGTTTTATTGCTCTCACCTTTGGATTTGTGCTTGATGTCAAACTGTTTGCTCTTTTTCCCCAGGATATTGGACGCAATGCATGTATATACTCCTGGGCTCAAAGTTGCAGCTCTCAAAACAGGCTGATCAGCCTTCTCCTGAAGGTTTGAGGAGGTCCAGACATACACAGGAGGTGGGTTACCCTCCGCAGTACAATCCAGCACCGTTTCACTATCCTCACTGATGTCCAGTATCTCTTCCTCTGGACTACGGAAGACAGGCGGGTCTGATGGGAAAAAAAATTAACAAAGATTTAACATTAATAGCTATAAAAGGTCTTCACTATTGGGTATTGTTGACTTTATTCACCTACATTGAACAGCAATGTTGAGAACTTCCGACTGAACTGTTGGAGGAGGTTGAGGTCCTTCTGCTCCCAGTTCCAGCTGTGCTTCACACCTGTATTGAGCTCCATCATCAGCTCTGTTTGGGACAATCAGCAAGGTGGAGGACACCTGGACCGGTGTTGCAGGGGATAACTCTGAGAACGAGTGGTTGTAAACCTCAGTTTTTCCTCTGTACCATCGTAAAACAAGGTACTGGACAGGTGCGACATTCTGCACCTCACACTGTAGCTGGTACTCTCTTCCTTCCACCACTGGACTGCTGTGATTCACTAAACTTATGGACACACTGTCTGGTTTCTCTGCGTGAAGACAATTGCGAATTTAAACAAAGGCATTTAATGGAGATATTCATAACAAAACATATTAGTTTAGACCAGTTTGGACCAGCTTAAATACCAAAGTGGTTTTGTTTTAGATGGTTAGTGCTGGTCTGTTTCTGGCACAAGCTGGTTATTGTTGCAGGTCGACCTGTTTTACCAGTGTAACCATGTTAAAAGCCACTTGGTAACCAAAAGTATAGTTTGCACCAAAATGACAACTGTGTCAATTTTTACTCACCCTCATTATTCCTTGATGATCTTTTTCTTCACCAAATCTATTGAAATTTAAATTCTGCTTATGTTCATTTAAAAATGCTGCCACACAGACTCATTGAATGAGTAATGACAGCATTTACTCTTTTTAAATGGATTGACATTAAGGTGGTCATTTGAAGCTAGATGCAGCTAGTCTACACTGATTTGTTTTCTTCAGAAGATCATTTTAAATACTGTACTTACTGTATAGAACAAGGTTGAGTTTTTCCTCACACTGTCTGGGTGCAGTAAAAAAAACACCATAGCAGATTGGCTCCTCGATCCAGTCAGTCAAACTGTCCACCCGCCACTGAACGCTGAGGTCATTCTGAGTGTGCGATGCGGCAATGACCGATTCCCATCCCAGCACGCGCACTGGACGAGAGGCCACACAGCTGACCGACACCGGATCCCCAAATTTCACCACTACTCTGGAGGGAGATATCTCTAGCGAGCAACTGTCAGCTGACACTGAAGGAGGTGTGAATCAGAATCAACAATATCACAAAATGCTGGGTTGTTTCAACCCAACTTTGGGTCAAATATGGACTAACCCAGCAGTTGGGTTCAATTTTTACATTCAATTTTTCACCCAAAAGTTGGGTTAGTCCATATTTGACCCAAAGCTGGGCTGAAACAACCCAGCATTTTTTAGAGTGTAATATGCCATATATAGAAAATGTAAATGCTATTTGAAAACAATTATTACGCAGTAAGCCTTATTTCTTCTAAGAAATACTTTTATGTAAAAAAGTTTTGAATGAAATGTACAAACTTCCAGAAACATTACAGTTAAGTTCAATAGGTTTTCATTGGAAGTTGGTAAGCGTAAACAGATATGCACCTCATAACTGTTTACTCTCAACTTAACCTGAAATATTACTAAACAACTAGCGTTATTTTCACAGAGAAACATCTTACCTATTCCGATAATGGACAGACCGAGAAAGCAAAGGAGATTGTTCTTCATTTTGATGAAAATGGTTGAAATCTGCTATAGTCCGCATACAGAGGAGAAAGAAATTCCGACTCGGTCTTGCTTGGCAACTAAAAACTGTGAACAGTGACAGCCAACAAAAGCCTTGTACTGAAGGGCCTGGAGGGGGATTGAAGTAGTGGGCCTCATTACAATCAGCTCTCCCTCTTCTCGCACCTCAGTATTTCTCATCTTCTGCAATGTATCTTGTGAAACTGTCTTTTTTATATCACATTTGAGACTAGCGTACTGAAGCATTACCACATTAGAATGTCTCTTTAATTTTATAATCGTATTTGTCTTTCAACTTGTAGTTGCTAATTGCAATAAATAGTTACAATTGCTCATGCTTATTGTTTTTGTGGATTGCCGCATGCATCACACATAAACTATATTTTAACTGATTGTGCACATTTCATTTTCCATTATTTCACTGTTTACGCATACCGTCTCGTTAATTTTTAAATGAGCTTATATGAGTTAAGAGCTACTGAGCTCCAGCTATAGCTGTCTTAAAATGCTTCACTGCAGTGAGGTTGCTATGCCAACACTCACTCAGGTTTTGGCAGACTGAAGTCGCACAGGTCACTGTGTTAAACACACAAAAGAGACACAAAGAACATTTTTAAATGTTTTTAAAAAAAAAACATAAGGATTAGAATTGATGTGTTTCCCTACTTCCTTGGGTGTGATACACACCCCAGTGACTTAGAAAGATTCATGGGTCCCACTTTATATTAGGTGGCCTTTACTATGTACTTACACTTAAATTAATCATTTGATACAATGCACTACATGTTTTTACGTTGTACTTATGTTTTAAAAAATACCTGCATGTAATTAAATCTGTAATTCATTTATGTAATTACATTTATAATTACACTGTTGACCCATCCCTTACACCTTAACCCACCCTTAAACCTACCTATACCACCAAACCTGTCCCTAACCTTACCCCATCCCACCTCAATAATTTTAAAAAATACCTGCATGTAATTAAATCTGTAATTAATTTCTGTAATTACATTTATAATTACACTGTTGACCCATCCCTTACACCTTAACCCACCCTTAAACCTACCTATACCACCAAACCTGTCCCTAACCTTACCCCATCCCACCTCAATAGCAGCAAAAGTGTTTTGCAATACAATATGAACATAATAACTATGGTGTACTTGTTTTATGTAAGTATATAGTAGTTAAGGCCACCTAATATAAAGTGGGACAGATTCTTGACATTCATGTAGCTATCCAGATGCTAGTAATTTGTTCAGGTTATTAATATTGACACATTATAAATTAAACTAGATTTGTTTTAGGCTCAGGTGTTCAGGGTGGTTGTTTACTGGGCCAAGTCAAAAGAGCCCACCCACAAGTATTGTGATATACGTATGGCAAATTCACACTCTGGTTGAAGGTTTTGTTGTGATTAACACCTTCTAAACATATAACACTTTGAGTCATTTTGACTCCACACTGTCACAGTTTCCACTGATACTCATCAAGCACATTTCCCCTAACAAACTGAAACTGAGCAAAATGAGAAAATAAAATGAGAAGGAAATCAAAGCCAAAGAAGTCAACATTTATTTTGCTGCTGTTCAACCACTCAAAATACATTTTCTTGTGTTTTCCAAAACATCCTAAAGGGCATCCGCTAGCCAAAAGGATGTACATCGGGGGGGGGGGAAGCTTTTGGAGGTGGGGGCCGAGGGAAATGAGATGTCCCCCTTGGTAGTTGACGCCCTGTGCAGTCTGAGTGCTCATCTTGTGCTCAGCTCACATTCACACCGAATACAGAAGAATTTTAAAAGCTGCTCTGTGCAATGAATACACAGTGCAATGAATATACATACAGTATATGCTAAATACTTTCTAAATGCCGTGTTACAGGGTGGCAAACCATATACTATATTACTAATGCAATATTGTAATGTTTTCAAACGTGCAACTTTATATACCCTCATATTAATTAAGAGACAAAATGGAATATTTGTTCTGTAAAATGAATTTGTCATACAGCAGTGAGGAAAAGCTTAGGAGAACAGTAAAAAAGTAAAAAAATTCAAATGAACATTCATGAAAATACACTTTCCAGTTATTGTCAGATGTTAATTTCATGCTAACATCTAAAGGCAGGGATTTATTTATAAATAAAAGTGATGTGTTGTAGTGGTTCCCACTGACTTCATATGTATGGCTGATGAACCACTACAAGTCAACACATTTTTATGAATTCCCAGCAGAGTAGAAAGAAAGAAAATACAATACTGTGACTAATTATCTCTGTTGTGTGACTATTATTTACATGATAGTAATCAATGCAACCGACAACTGGAAAAAAGTAAGAACAGTCCAGAATGTGGGACGAATACCTGTGGAAGAAAAGCTGTGTTAATGACGTAATTTAAACACTCAAGTGTTTTCAATGCTGAATCCCTGTCTACAGATGCACTCTTTAAAAATACAGGTTCCAAAAGGGGGGTTTACCGATGGTGCCATAGAAGAACTATTCTTGGTTCCACAAAAGTTCTTAAAACTGAAGCTGAACTGTTTTTGTAAAGAATATTTTAATAATCTAAAGAAACATTTTCCAGAAAGCACCTTTAGTGGAATGCAAAGATTCCATGGATGTTAAAGGTTCTTTGTGAATCCATAGATGCCAATAAAGAACCTTTATTTTTAAGAGTGTACAAAAGAGTGACTCTGGTTTTACACCCAGAAATCAAACACGATGTATAAAATAAGAAACACCCAAACCAACATTTAGAAAAAAACAAAAACATAAATATGCACAAAGTATTTAAGTCATCAGATAATGTCTCATATGTGCACTCATTATTAATGAGAGCAAAATAATACACACATTTAAAAAAAAAAAAATAGAATACATAATGCAAATTTGAAATGTTTAAATTAACATTAATGAAATCTTATTCAAATATAAACAAAATAATAATTAATGCAATTTCACGTTTTACAAAAATCAGATGATATATTTTCATTCATAACCCACCTGTAGATTTGACGATGAACACTTTGCTGTCTCTTCCCAGAGCGTTTGTGGCGGTGCATGTGTAGTTTCCTGGACTGAGTGCTGAGGACTTGAGCTCTGAGGAGCTGTTCTTCTCTTTCAGATGATCCCATGTGTACGTAGGGGCCGGGTTTGCCTTCACTGTACAATCTAGCATGACCTTATCGTCTTTAATGATGGTCTCTGTTGAACTGGAGTGTTGTGGTTTATCTGAGGAGGACAGAGATACATTTCTCAGCACAACAGCATCATGATGAGCAGCCGTTAGTAACAGATCACTAAAAATACTGCAACTGAAACCTTTTTATCTGAGTTCATTCAATTCATAATGCCATTTTTAAGTGAATATGCAAATCTCTGAGCGTGATGAAATACGACAGTTGCACATCCGTCACACTAGAAGGCCCTACAGAAAATATAAACTGAATTATATGGCTAGCTTAGCAATAATAAACTTACAGTATACTTCAACATTAAGAGGTTTTGATGAAATTGTTGGATGAGGTTGAGGTCCTTCTGCTCCCAGATCCAGCTCTGCTTCACACCTGTATTGAGCTCCATCATCAGCTCTGTCTGGACGGATCAGGAGTGTGAC
>NW_015506890.1:21376-53345 GCF_001515645.1 Sinocyclocheilus grahami
CTGAACAGGAGCCACATTGTGAACGTCACACTGGAGCTCATACGGCTCTCTCTCCTTCATTGGTCCGCTGTGATTCACACTGATGAACACACTGTCTGGAGTCTCTGTGGAGGAAGATTTACACACTCTGAAATCTGCTGTGATGAATGATGAATGTACATTTATTAGATATTTCTGAGAATGAACAGTAAAAATATCAGTAACAGAGAAACTCACTGTAAACAGTGACTGGCAGCTCTACTGGACACTGATTCTTATCGCCTATTTTATAGTTTATGAAGCAGACTGGCTTTATGTCCCATTCTTTCAGTTCTGACACTCTCCATGTGATCAGACTCTGGTTTTTGGTCATGGGCACTGCTCCCTCACTGGCTTCCCATCCCATCCCTTCATGCAGGACTGAAGTGCTACAGTTAGCTGCAACAGAATCGCCGTATCTCACAACAACTCTCTGTGGGTTGAGCTGAAGAGGACATTCAGCTTGTGCACCTGTTAAACACATTGAGAAGGATGCGATTTAAAACTAGTGAAGTTACAGCACAGAATAGCAGCACTGAAGGATCAGATTACAAGCAGACACAAAAAAAAACCCTACAGTACCATGAGTCCTTAAGACTTACAAACTGACCACTGCTTGCATCTAGAGCTTTGTATTTTATAGAGCTGGGCAGATAACATTTTGTTTTTGGTTGCTGTAGAAGTCCATCTATTGTCATAATCATGATATGTAACAAAAAGCTGTACTGATAAATGCAGTAGCAAGACAACATTTGGCAGTGTTGGTCCAAGCTCAAACATGTCAACTGAATAGAAATTAATTCAACACTCCAAACATTGGTCCTAAGAAAAAAAAGACTAAGTTATATGAGCAATATCACTCGAGTACGAGAGCGATACCGGCTCTATATCAGCATGGCTGTGATTAGGCCAGAGGCAATCACAGC
Source organism: Sinocyclocheilus grahami (assembly GCF_001515645.1). Classification (NCBI taxonomy): domain Eukaryota; kingdom Metazoa; phylum Chordata; class Actinopteri; order Cypriniformes; family Cyprinidae; genus Sinocyclocheilus; species Sinocyclocheilus grahami. Next base: position 22,321 of record NW_015506890.1, read on the forward strand.
CACTGATATAGAGCCGGTATCGCTCTCATACTCGAGTGATATTGCGTTTATACAACAGTTCGACGGAACATGTGTGTAATTAAACAAGAAACAACGGAGTGCCTAATAAAACCCTCTTTTGTGCGGAACTACTTCCTTCCGCCACGGATTCAAAGCTCAAGTTGACAGTTAAACATGCGACACTTTTAGAATTGGTTTCAAGGGCATGTGCTGCTTCAGTTAGGTTATTAGTGAGAAATAATGAGGTTATAAGAGAGAAACAATGCGGCAAGACGTGCATCCAAATGAGAGAGAGAGAGAGAGAGAGAGACCGCGGAGCTAGACGTTTCTTCTTATATTAACTAACATACTCTACGATTAACTCAGTGAATAATAAAACAAAAGCATAGACCTGGCTAGAACAAGCGGAGTGATACAAAATTGTGAAAGGGCGTTCCTGTAGCGATACCAGTACAATATCTCACGGTTCTCAACCAATCCGATTTGAGAACCAGCACGAACTGTTGTATAAAATCATTTAATCTCAAAGAAAGCAAAAGCTAAAAACGTATCTAGGCTCATTCCATATAAAGAAAGGTTGCGCTTCAGCATACAAACCTGTGAGACTCACAAGCTGTGAAACTGCCGAGAAATAAACAAATCCAAAGAAAAGTTGAAGCATATTCAGCGTGCTCAAGGAAAAGCAATTGAACAGAAAATGTTGGAAATAAGGCCCAACTCTCTGACAGAAACTCTGACTGTACAGTCTGTGACTGAATAGCTGTGCTTTGAGCACACAATAATGAAGCAAAAAAAAAAAGGACCAACCCTGTCCCCGCCCAGAAAATATTTTGAGAGGTCATTTCAGTGGACTGACTCCAAGAACCGTTCACATTAATAGATGGCCGCAAAACAGAAGCAGAAATTAAACTAAATTAACTCTAGTAATAACCTGAATCCTTGAAATGAGCTGAGTTGTGGTTACCCTATCCAGATAACCAGAACATCTGTAGACGCAGCTTGGGGTTGATTGACACAGGGTTCCTTTTTTGGTCAATCAACTGAGTCATCAGTCACTTCTGCGGAGAACGAGTTAGTCACCCTGCTCATTGTGCTCAACATAGCGTAGCTAGCTTATGTTTGAATCTGAACACTGAAATTATAACTAGATCAAGTACTATGTGCCAGCTCAGCTCTCAGCTCTCTGCCTCTGCCTCCTCTGTTTCCTTTTTTGGGTCAAAATTGGATGCTTTCACAGAAATTTTAACATGCAAAACAACAAAAACCAATGTGAAGTTTCTTTAAAACATTTTCCAAGGCGGACAAATGGCCCAGTTTTTTTTTTTTGGATACAGTGCCCTCTTGTGGTAATTGCAGAATACAACAACAAAAACCAGAAACATCTGCCTGACTTTAATGGTGAGCGTTCATCCACAGCATCAGGCTGCGAGGTCATGCGGACTGTGGCCTGGGTTCCTGTGAAATAGACTGCATGTGCTGAATATACAGTAGGCTATGTCTGGAACCTCACATGCCATTCTGACCAGTGTTTGGTGGCAGACATGAAAGAAGTGACTCCATGTGTTTGCAAAGCTCACATCGATCCAATTTCCAATTCAGACACCATAGAGGGGAAGAAGAATACTTCTATAACCGTTTTTGGTGCAGTTTCTGAGATTATCAATAGCCTACTTTGCACAGCAGCACAAACTTTTTTTTTTTTAGTTCAGGTTTGTTGATGCACCACTTTGTAAGTTCTATTCTGATTTATTTTTTCAGTTTCATCATTGCTATTGAGTACCAACTGTCATTACAATGGTGTCATCTGTGATTGATGCCACTTTTGCTCTGTGTTGCACTCAGTAGGTAAACATTGAAAACAGCTTGAGGCTGGAAAATGGTCATTAATATCAAATATTAGGCTAAATGATTAAAACAATCATTCACCAAATGAATCATTCGTCATTTAAATGGTTAAATGATGAATGATTCACAACACTTGATATTCAACAACCATGTTTCTGTATAAATCTTAAAGGGGTCACATGATGCGATTTCAAGTTTTCCTTTCTCTTTGGAGTTTACAAGCTGTTCGTGAATAGATAAGATCCCTGAAGTTTCAAAGACTAAAGTCTCAAACCCAAAGAGATATTCTTTATCAAAGTTAAAGGGTTAGTTCATCCAAAAATGAAAATTACTAATAATAAATTACTCACCCTCAAGTCATCCTAGGTGTATTTGACTTTCTTCTTTCAGACGAATCCAGTCGGAGTTATATTAAAAATTGTCTCTGATCTTTCAAGCTGTTTAATGCCACTCAGCGGGTGTTGCAGTGCTTCAGTCTAAAAGTTAAAGGGTTAGTTCATCCAAAAATGAAAATTAGTAATAATAAATTACTCACCCTCAAGTCATCCTAGGTGTATTTGACTTTCTTCTTTCAGACGAATCCAGTCGGAGTTATATTAAAAATTGTCTCTGATCTTTCAAGCTGTTTAATGCCACTCAGCGGGTGTTGCAGTGCTTCAGTCCAAAAGAAGTTAAATAAAAAGTGTCCACACATAATAAAAAAGTGCCTCACACGGCTCCGGGGGATGAACAAAGGCATCTTGTAGCGAATGTCCAAAAGAAGTTAAATAAAAAGTGTCCACGCATAATAAAAAAGTGCCTCACACGGCTCCGGGGGATGAACAAAGGCATCTTGTAGCGAATCGATGCGTTTTTGTAAGAAAAATATCCATATTCAAAAAGTAATAATCACTTTAATGTAGCTTGTGCCAACAGTTGTACAAGGAAGCAGCTCCGGGCGTATGATGTATGATTTCAGCGTTGCGCATGCGCCGCTCAGAAGTGACGAACGCAGAAGTGCAGGGGAGAGATCAAAACAAAACAACGGTCACTTATTAGAAGTACAAAACGAGGATTTGTAAAGAAGAATGTCGGAAGATTTCGATATAAGCCAAGAGGAGACTGGTTTTCCTTTGCTGAAGTAGGGAAACTTTGCTTCCTTTGCTCCTCTTAACAAACGCCGACCTCATACGTCATCCTCCCGGAGCTGCTTCTGTGTACAATTGTTGGCACAAGCTAGATTAAAGTGAATTATTACGGCAAGCAATAGCAATGGAAAATTACCATTCAGTGACGGTAAAAACCTTGAAATGGATCTTTTACGTCTTGTCTCTTACTTGTGAAGAAAAATATCCCTTGAAACCACACAACAATGGAAAATAGTTATAAATGGTTAAATGATTATAATAAATTATTATATGTTTAATAATAAAATGATTAAACGATAAATGATTACAAATTAATAAATGAATATAGAAGAGAGGAAAAAAACACAAATATGTTTAAGCAATGCTGACGTTGCTTGGTAACCTTGCAAGAGCGTCCTCTCAGTCAACCTAATTCATATTCATAATCCAAGCCTTGGCCGTAGTAGGATCTATATAAACTCGCCAGTGGGATTCACACACCTCCCATCTCCCATGTTTACGTCAAATCCTTCCCAGCAGCGGATGTTATTGGGAAAGTGGGGCTACAAACGTGAACATATGAGCTAGAAAGCACTGAAAAGTTGTCAGGCCTGATATTTTCATGATCACGGTGGATACAGAAGGTAACGGCGCGTTGTCTGAGCGACTATTGCTCTGTGTTTTGTGTGCTGGGAGCATAGCTGCAGCCGCCAGGCCTGTGGTCGCATCATTTACAAGTAGCGTTATGCATCGCCGAGGGATTTGAATTGCTAACGATGTTTATCTGTCTGGGGAAGTTGTTACGTTTCGTTTGTAGATAACGCTTGGCTTTGTAACAGATAGACTTCGTTACTATGTTAATATGACTAAATGACAGCGAGACATGTTAGCTAGCCAGGCTTGTTGCTGACTCTACTGCGATGAACGAGGATTGCATGTAACTTATGCAACGAAGATGCACATAGTCATTCTACACTTGTGTGCTATATTTGGGGTTAGTGTAGAGACCGGGACTTGTTTTAGCCAGAATAACGGTAGCCTTTTCTTGTTAACGATGAGAGGCTAGTGGCTAATGGCACAATCAGCAATTTACGGTTTAATGGTGAATCACAGTAAAAGTTGAGTGATAGTGAAGGCTAGGGCGGTCTTATGTAATCGCTGCTAGCGGCGATGAAACAGGTTGGATAATCGCTGATCTCTGGTTGAGCGCATCATCTGCTCCAGAAAGCACCAGAACAAGCCAGGGCTTCTGCGGGACTTAATTTTCCCTTCCACAAACTAGTAAGGCCAAAAAATGTCTTAAGTCAGAGCAGAAAGTCTTCCATTCAAGCCATTAAACGTTGCATGCATGCATTGCAAAAATGTATATCTTCCACAGTATGTTTGATTTGTTTCCCAATACAAATATCTAAACATCCTTAAATCAAGATACATTTACATGAGATGCAAATTGAAAAAATGCAAGTGAGTTTATGCTCCAAACAAGAACAAATATCTGTCAATGGGTTGTAAAAAAAAAACTTGTTTTCCGTTTGAATTAAGCAGATTTTTCTGACACCATTAGCAGATACATTTCTAAAAAGACCAGACTTATTTTAGGCTGTCTTATTGCTTCTCAAATAGCCTAAATGTATCTTGATTTTACAATCAAGAACATCACTTTTTTGCAGTGTGATCAGAGAGTAGAGAGAGTACAGTAAAAAAAAAGTGAATTAAAATGAAATGGAGATCTGTTGAAAGTTTTATTCTCAAACTTTGAAGCGTTGCTAATACAAAATGCAAATGCATTAAGCAACCATATCGACGAATTTTTATCTGTCTGGGGAAGTTGTTACGTTTCGTTTGTAGATAACGCTTGGCTTTGTAACAGATAGACTTCGTTACTATGTTAATATGACTAAATGACAGCGAGACATGTTAGCTAGCCAGGCTTGTTGCTGACTCTACTGCGATGAACGAGGATTGCATGTAATTTATGCAACGAAGATGCACATAGTCATTCTACACTTGTGTGCTATATTTGGGGTTAGTGTAGAGACCGGGACTTGTTTTAGCCAGAATAACGGTAGCCTTTTCTTGTTAACGATGAGAGGCTAGTGGCTAATGGCACAATCAGCAATTTGCGGTTTAATGGTGAATCACAGTAAAAGTTGAGTGATAGTGAAGGCTAGGGCGGTTTTATGTAATCGCTGCTAGCGGCGATGAAACAGGTTGGATAATCGCTGATCTCTGGTTGAGCGCATCATCTGCTCCAGAAAGCACCAGAACAAGCCAGGGCTTCTGCGGGACTTAATTTTCCCTTCCACAAACTAGTAAGGCCAAAAAATGTCTTAAGTCAGAGCAGAAAGTCTTCCATTCAAGCCATTAAACGTTGCATGCATGCATTGCAAAAATGTATATCTTCCACAGTATGTTTGATTTGTTTCCCAATACAAATATCTAAACATCCTTAAATCAAGATACATTTACATGAGATGCAAATTGAAAAAATGCAAGTGAGTTTATGCTCCAAACAAGAACAAATATCTGTCAATGGGTTGTAAAAAAAAAACTTGTTTTCCGTTTGAATTAAGCAGATTTTTCTGACACCATTAGCAGATACATTTCTAAAAAGACCAGACTTATTTTAGGCTGTCTTATTGCTTCTCAAATAGCCTAAATGTATCTTGATTTTACAATCAAGAACATCACTTTTTTTGCAGTGTGATCAGAGAGTAGAGAGAGTACAGTAAAAAAAAAGTGAATTAAAATGAAATGGAGATCTGTTGAAAGTTTTATTCTCAAACTTTGAAGCGTTGCTAATACAAAATGCAAATGCATTAAGCAACCATATCGACGAATTGTTCCATTTCATTTATTCCCTAAATTTTCTTCACTTGGGTCTTAAAAAGTTCTTAAAAAGTCATTTACCTTCAGAAACCCTGGCGCAAACACACCGACTTTTGTGCTGGTTGGTCATTTGGACATGTTAAAAATAGCCAAACACTAACCTTAATCTTATAGTTGGATTCCCTGTAACATTGAAAACATTAAAACATGCAGAAGTTGTAAGAATTGTAATTAATGTTGGTTAATTAGAAGGGGTTTGTTAAAGGATATTGTATATCTATCTGCTGTAGAAGAACAGTACCACCACTGGCCTATTGGCGCTATTATTTTATGCTGGTATATAAGCTGGTGTACAGTCGTGTGGATAAAATATTCCGGTACATGCAATGTTAATGTTTGGAATCAACAGGAAGGTCTCTTGTATATCTTCTGGTTTATATCAGATCTGTTTTTTGAAATTGAAATGCCCTAATGACACAAGAGAAATGCATTAGATATGTGGACCTAATTTGTGGTTATGGAGAAGCATTCTGTGTAATTCATTTCCATTATCTCAAGTAAAGGATGTGAACTGGGCAACAAATTACTCTCATAAATCAACAGCTGTTAGGAACATTTATATGCTCCACATATAGTATGCCTTTGTTTTTGCATTTCCTGCTTCATCCACATTGGCTGGTGGTAACCATTCTAGGAAAATGCAAATTAGATATGATATTATCACCTGCCAAGTCATGAAAAGGGACACTGCTGTGATGATACAATATTGACATATTGTTATGCCTATACTTCGATTTGGCTTTCAAATGAGGTGCTGTATTCATAAAGATCTTTCCTAAAATGAAATCATTTTCTTTTTCCCCCCACAAAATGACACACATTTCACATGAAGGACACCGTGTTTGACCTCTAGTTAGTCTTGACCTACATGGTTCCAAGAATACTGTGCCATTGTGTTTCTACTGTAAATGTTATTACTTTAACTTCTCAAAGGCCCAAGCTGTCTACTTAAACCCAGGTGCTGAAGATTGCACTTACTACATAACATTGCTTTGTATCCTAGTTATTATTTTATTTGTCTGTTTTGATGTTATCTGTGGATTTCTTAAATAATTGGTACAAGAAGAATCTTGATCAGTTGTACTAACTAGCCTACCCATCTTTAACCGTCGGCTAGGATGATGCACTTCACCATTCAGGCACATTATCATATATTATGAGGATTATGCATTATACACTGCCATTCAAAAGGTTGAGGTTGGTAAGATTTTTTTAATATTTATAATGTTAATGTTTATAATGAAAAAATAATATTTGTCTCTTGCTCACTGGGACTGCCTTTATTTGATCAAAAATACAGTAAAACGATAATATTGTGAATATTATTACAATTAAAAACAGCATTTTTATATTTTGAAAATATTTTTAAATGTCATTTCTTTCTGTGATACAAAGCTGAACTTATTATTATCAATGTTAAAAACAGCTGGGCTGCTTCATATTTTTGTGGAAACCATGATACATTATAGTTCAAAAGAACAGCATTTATTTGAAATAGAAATCACTTTTACTTTTGATCAATTTAATGCATCCTTGCTGAAAGAAAATATTAATTGTTGTTTGTTTTCAGGATTTTTGTTTTCAGAATACTTGAGATATACAGTATATACAGGTGCGTCTCAATAAATTAGAATGTCATGGAAAAGTTCATTTATTTCAGTAATTCAACTCAAATTGTGAAACTCGTGTATTAAATAAATTCAATGCACACAGACTGAAGTAGTTTAAGTCTTTGGTTCTTTTAATTGTGAGGATTTTGGCTCACATATAACAAAAACCCACCAAGTCACTATCTCAGCAAATTAGAATACTTCATAAGACCAATAAAAAATTTTTTTTTAGTGAATTGTTGGCCTTCTGGAAAGTATGTTCATTTACTGTACATGTACTCAATACTTGGTAGGGGCTCCTTTTGCTTTAATTACTGTCTCAATTCGGCGTGGCGTGGAGGTGATCAGTTTGTGGCACTGCTGAGGTGGTATAGAAGCCCAGGTTTCTTTGACAGTGGCCTTCAGCTCATCTACATTTTTTGGTCTCTTGTTTCTCATTTTCCTCTTGACAATACAGACAGACAGTTCAGGTCTGGTGAGTTTGCTGGCCAGTCAAGCACACCAACACCATGGTAATTTAACCAACTTTTGGTGCTTTTGGCAGTGTGGGCAGGTGCCAAATCCTGCTGGAAAATGAAATCAGTGTGTATATATATATATATATATATATATATATATATCTCTTTTGTAACATAATACATGTCTTTAGTGTCTGTTTTGATCAATTTAATGTGTCCTTGCTGAGTAAAAGGTTTATTTACTTAAAAATAAAAAATCTTATTAACCCAAAACCTTTCAAAAAAATCGGAACTTTTGAACAGTTTATCTTGAAGTATATTGATGTAGTGTGTACCTCTGACTCAAAGATGATCACAGACAGTCTTGCAGAACAGTGTTTTATCTCATAACCTGTAGTATTGGGATACAGGTGGCTTGACCGACGGACCCTTATTAGTCTAAAGTGCAAAGAAAATCTGTGTTCATAAGAGCAGATAATTCATGCTTATGGTTTTTATTTCTGGGCTCAGGGGAATGTAGAGGCAATGAGCCGCTGCAAATCGATGATGGCTGGATGCGCTTGAAATACCTCGGCAGCAGTAGTCAGGCATGGCACGATCACATTACACTGTGTGGTGACTGAACCTGCGGCCTGTTTGTGTTCACCTCAGAAACGCCGCTTGAACGTCAGCACAGTGTGAGGAGAGCTCCCTTCTCTGGCCTCCTTCCAGCGAACCAACATGTCCAGTGACCCCCCTCCTCCTTACCCAGGGGGCCCCAGTGCCCCGCTTCTCGTGGAGAAAAATGGGCAACCTCCAGTTCCTGGTAAATTCCTAGATATTTTTCTCATCTTTATAGACATTAAATTAAGTCTTAGTTTTTAAACCTGTTTTGAAGACAGTCTCTTTGATGTATATATCTAAAAATAAGTCTTATATACCTTACTTTTTTTCTACCACTAGAAGAGTCATTTCTTTTAATTAACTGTGTGTTTCCTCAGCAGCCAGTGCTCCAGTAATGACAGGACCTCCACAAGGGCAGCCACTGCCTCCAGAATATGGACCTCCACCTTATGAAGCTACACTACAACCAGGCTTTGTTCCTCCACACGTCCCAGGAGAAGGTCCCATGCCTAAGCCTGTGCATATGCCAATGCCCATGCCTCATCCTCACGGTGAGTGTGCCTTCCTAACTGAAACCATTAGCATTTCAGAAAGAAGAACTACTACCCAATTGAAATCAAAATCTGTTGTGGTGCAACAGGTTTCCAGTTACAGGTAATTTTTCTGTTCACAGTGAAACTGAAAGTGATGTGTCAGGGCTAGGAGCAGTATTACACAGAATTGATCCTTTTCTCTTTTTTTAACACACATTCAGGTATTTTTGTGAATGATTGATTGGTTTATATTATTCAATAGAAAAAAGCTTGTGTTTGCAATCTTTCATTAAAATGTAATAACTCGCACCGACCCAATTGACACTTTTAAAATCTCGTAAAGGAATAGTTCAGGCAAAAATTAATATTCTGCCATCGTTTATTCACCCACATGTCATTCTAAACCTGTATTACATTCTTTCTTGTGTGTAACACAAAAGAAGATATTTTGAAGAACCAAACCGTTTTGGTTCCCATAGACTTCCTTTTTTTATTTTTACTTTTTGCTTACACTATGGAAGTCAATGGGGCCCGAAACCATTTGAACATTTTTCTGAATATCTTCTTTTGTGTTACACAGAAGATAGAAGCAGGTTTGGAACAACATGAAGGTGAATGATGACAGATTTTTTTTGTGAACGGTCTATTTAATAGTTAAAGAAGTAATTTAATGCTGGTTAATGTTTAGCCTATTTAATTTACATTAAGAGATTTTGCACTAATGAGATTTCACTGTGGGCAGTGCTGCTATGCAAGATACGACAGGAATAGAGTTGTTTTTTAAAGGGTTAGTTCACCCTAAAACTGAAAATTCTGTCATTAGTTACTCACCTTCATGTCGTTCCAAACCTGCAAGGCCTTCGTGTGTCATGTTACTCTCATGAACGCGCGTCAAAAACTGACAGGGAAGAGAAGATATTGTTGAATAAAGTCGTTATTTTTGTTTTCTTTGCACACAAAAAGTATTCTCGTAACTTCATAAAATTAGGGTTGAACCACTGATGTCACATGGACTATTTTAACAATGTCCTTACTACCTTTCTTGGTCTTGAATGTGGTAGTTCCCTTGCTGTCTATGCAGGGTTCGAAAGCTCTTGGATTTCATCACACATATCTTAATTTGTGTTCTGAAGATGAACAAAGGTCTTACAGGTTTGGAACGACATGAGCGTAAGTAATTAATGACAGAGTTTTCATTTTTGGGTGAACTATCCCTTTAAGAAAACATTTCATTATAACTAATACTAGATTTCACCTACTTTTTCTCATTATAGACAAAATTCGAGCTACATTGTCTTCGAGATCTATTGTGTGCAGAGATCTATAAAAATAATTAATGTGCTGCAGGTGGTTACTATGCTCCGCCTGGACACTTTCCTCATCCGATAGCCGAGCACTATGGTCCGGGGCCAGGTCACTTTGCTCCAGGTCACACAGCCACAGTCCTTGCCCCTCCTGGTGCCGCCACCACCGTCACTGTTCTACAGGGGGAGATGTTCCAGGCGGCTCCAGTGCAGACGGTTTGTCCACACTGCCAACAACCCATCATCACCCGCATCAGCCACGACATCGGCCTCATGAATACTCTTATCTGTATGTTCTGCTTCTTTGTCGGGTAAGTGAGCTGTGGAACTGGACAGCTCAATATGATCTGATGATATGACCTCTCCAGGGTTATTATAGTTAAGTTAAACTAAAACTAAAACCACAACCATAAAAAGACCTTGTTAGTTGAAATAAAATATTTAAAAAATATATAATTTCTGCATTAATTTTGGTATTTCATTTTCATTTAGTGTAACTTGATTTACTAAAATAACTAAAACTGAAATAAAAATGAATAAAAAAAACATATAGATATATTAAAAAACTAATATGACAAAAACACAAGATTACTAAAACTTTACAATGAAAACAGGGAATATATATATATATATATATATATATACAATATATATATATATATATATATATATATACTGTGTGTGTGTATAAATGATTCATTCAAAATATTAATAAAAACAATAACAGTCTCTCAGTGATACTAAAATAGCACTGGACCTCTCTATGAAATCACCTTTCTGTCATGTTTTTTCTTGATGTTGGTTGGACCTCATGTCTTTGATTTGACCGACATTCATTTTTCTAAGAAATAATACTAATAGCTTATGCTGAAGTACTAAATGAGGTTTTCACATTTCACATTATGGCTTTTTTCCCCCATTATGATTTCAGGACAGTTGTATCACCATGACATTTTAGTTTTAGTTTTTGGGCCCCTCCAAAAATATCTACTACACTACTGTTCAAAGCTTTGGGGATTTTTTGAAACCTGTTTCTGAAAGAAGGCTTTTATGCTCACTAAGGCGGTATATTTATTTGATCTTAACCCTTTAACTGTCACTCACATTTTTGAACATAGACGTGAAAGTGCACGGTCCAAACTTACATTTTTATAATTCATGAACGAAAACATTTTGTAACATGATATTGATGTACCATTTTCATGGGTTTCAAAGGATGAATTTTGAGATTTAAAGTTTTCAATTGATATATAATTTCTGATGATTTCTAAAGTGTGATAGAGAAAAAGGCAACTAAGAAGACTTTTTGCTACAAAGGTCAGAACTCCTGTTATGATGTAGATTTTTTGAGGTGCACTCTTGTCATAAATTAATCTATTACTTTTCCTACATAATTTTTTACAAAAACATTGGTAAAATATCTATTTAGGAGTCTTAGACCTTTCCAACGATATATAGTTTGTCATGATTAGATTAGGATTTAATTGTAATATAGTGGGAGGGGACGGGTGACAGTTAAAGGGTTTTAATACAGTTAAAACAACTGTGTTCTGTTTAAATATATTTTAAATTTTAATTTATTGTTGTGAAGCAAAGCTGAATTTTCAGCATCATTACTCCAGTCTTCAGTGTCACATGATTCTTCAGAAATCACACTAATATGCTGATTTGCTGCTCAAGAAACATTTCTTATTATTATCAATGTTGAAAACCTTTATTATTTTTGTGGAAACCATGATAAAAAATGTAAAAGAACATGCGTTATTCGAAGAAGAATTTTTTTTGTATCATTGTAAAAGTCTTTACTTTCACTTTTAATCAATTTAATCCATCTTTAGTGAATAAAAGTGTTCATTTTGTTAAAAAAATCTTACTGACTCCAACTTTTGAATGGTGGTGTACATGAATTTTAGTACGGAAATTAAAGCAGTTTTCAAAGTAGAAGAGGTGTATTCGGGTCATGCCTGAATTGCATTTTTAATTTAGTTTTGAATAAATGAATACATAATGAGCCCTCAATGACATACAATAGTACCTCTTTGAGATTCCCTGATTTTTGTCTTTGTTTTGCAGTTGTGATCTAGGTTGCTGCTTGATCCCCTGTTTGATTGACGACCTCAAGGATGTGACGCACACTTGCCCGAACTGCAAGGGCTATATTTACACATACAAGCGCATATGCTAACAGTTTATCCCATCAACGATCTTGCTGTGACCTCTTTCTGGTGGGTGTCGATGACTCGCTTTTTCGTGTTCATTTTGCCCCAACTGACAGTTCATATTTCCAGCCACTTCTCACTTCATGTAACTATTGATTCTCACACATTTTGACATAGTTACTGATGCCTGTAAAGTTAAGCGGAGGTGATTAGCGGTCATTGAAGGATCGGTACATTTTATACGCACAATGGTCAGGGTTACATTGTGCCATCCAAGTACTGTTTTATTTTTATTTTAGCAGTAGAGCAAAGTGTATACATTTAGAGAATATGTGAAAACATTAACCTCGAAAAGCTCATTTGTGAATATTACTGAGTAGCGAAACTAAATGAAGTTCACTTCAGGGTCAGTATTGTTGGATCGTAGGATTATTATTGTATGCATTATTGTTTTATTTTAACCTATTAAAATGAAAGTCTTTGATGGCTGGGGCTTTTGAAGTCCTGGGGTAACACTGTTGCTTTTACATGCGAAAATGTTACTGTATTTGGCATTTTATGCAAATGTCATGGGATTTTGTTTTTCTTTCACTTTTGTTTTTGATTTCTTATATTTGTCGACAAGGCTCATTTCAAGTCGATTTGATATATGCGTATCAATGCAACAGGCATTGTGTCATTTTAGATGAAGTATTTCTACTGATAAAGGGATCTGTATGTCCATCTAAATCTCCTTTTAGTACTTTACAGATGCCATGCTAGGGACATATTTGTGGAATTCAACCAATATACACTTAATCTTTTTGAACTGTGAATCAAAAATACTGTATAGCCACGGTGCTTTTCAAACCACTTTACTAGCTGTTCGGTGTTGTCAGTAGTAGGCTGTTTGAGACTTCTGTAAACTATCATCTGCTATTCAGGTCAGTTTATTAATCATTAACAAGGTAGATCTGTGTTTGCTGATACTAAGGTTGGCGTAGAAACATCTATAATAACAGATAAGCGTCCTTTAACAGTTATTCTGCTGAAGAACATGTTTAGAAGTGGTTGTTGCATCATTTTTTCATTTCTACTTGACATTGTGAAGTCGTCGTCTTCAAAAAGAAAAGACATTTCTGGTTAAGGCTGTTCAAAGCTGCTTTGCTGTTGGAGTTCACCAGCATGATGAAGGACGCTGCATGATATCACTGTAATCTTGCATAGCGCTCTGTTGGGCCATATGTGCCCTCAGTGTGTCACGCTGTGCTGGTTGCTGCACTAGGCTTCATAACTCAAAGCAGATTAACCCTTCGCTTATTAGTACTTTGTGCAACAGGCCACACGGATTTAAAGGATGATTGTCCTGATTTTCCTTTTCTTTTTTTGTGGTCAGATTGTGATTTATATGGAATCATCCAAAGAGATTGTTTCCTTTATTTGGTTAGGGGTATTAGCTGTCTGTCCTGGCTGTGAAATTGCAAATTTTCTGTTCATTTTGTTCTGTCCATAAATGTGATTTACTGCTGAAATGGTACGAAATTTAAAAGCTACAACATCAGCAGTGCTTAGACACTATATATCTCTATTTACCTCTGTGTTTATTTTTTTTCTATAAAACTACACTAAGTAACATTTGGGTCTGTAGCGGTTAAAAAAAATAAACCTGCATGCGTCTTGCGGAAGAACATTGTTTTGGTTGTGCTTCGGCTCCGGTGTTGTGCCGAATTCTGCACCCCTGCCAGATTATGCCCCCCCTCGTTGAAGTCGCTACCTGATTGCCTAATCCCAACCCCACCCCTAATCCTAACCCCTCCCCCACACCTACTCCTAAACCTACCAATACTAGGGGGTGCATAATCTGGCAGGGTGCAAATTTCGGCACTACACCGGCCCTCTACGTGTCGTGGATGAATGTAGTTTGACGGACCGCTGTATCGTGTGCGGGGTTTCTTTGATTTTACAATCGCGATTTCCCGTGTTGAATGAACCATGGTCATTTTTCTCGTTCGTTGTGACAACAAACTTTAAAGCTGCAGTCCGTAACTTTTTTTGGTTAAAAATGATCCGAAATCAACATTTGAGCAATTACACAACCAGCCGTGTTCAAAACTATCGCCTTACTTTAGCCCAATTCACAACGATAATAATGTTTTCTAATTTGAGTGGTACGGGTAGGTTTTCGCGGGAAATTCGAGCATGGCACTGCGTCATTACGTCACGTCTGTAAACATGAAGTTGTCCCAGCTACTAGACTATCGCATGTGACGGAGGATCCTGCAGGTGGAGGATCGTTTATAGCCTTTTCTCACAGCAGCTGGAATAATTAAATGTATCATTTTGATGGTGGATTGTAATCCAGAAAGGATTATGTGTTCATGAAACATATGTGAATGAAATTCAATTATATTCCAGTTTTAAACGTGCTTCTGATTACAGATAGTCTGGGATTACAAAAGATATGTATTTGAAAGACAACTTTTTGGGTTAAAAGAATTTCTTAATATGAAATTCGAATGGTATGACAATTAGAGATTAGACTGTACAGAAATTGAAATCTACTCACTTATACACACTATATTCATATAGTCACGTAATGCTGATGTTGTTAACAATAACAATTTGAGAATAAAGTATAACAATAATAATAATTTGCATGGTTTGATGTGATATGAGCTAACCGATCGTTACACTTAATCACCATTGGTAGCGTGATTTATTGTAATGCTTTTTTCCTCAGTTGGTCAGAACAAACGTGGCAGACATGTTACTACTTACTTATTCAGATGACAATATCCAGTGAAAATGCTTATTTGAGTCATATATTCCAAGACGGAGGCTAGAATCTGTGAGTGTAAAGTACAATATCCACACCGGTGCGGTGACTGACTGCCACACATACTCCTCAAAACATTAGATTCATCCGCGCTGGAGCCGTGCCGACTCACAAACCACGCAAGGAAGATAATTCCACACACAGCTGCAATTGCAGGTTTTCAAACAGAGATGGTGACAAAGAGGCAAAACTTACGGACTGCAGCTTTAAGCTTCACACTTCTCCCACAACATAAACACTAAGATATATCTCTGTACGGATATA
This sequence comes from Sinocyclocheilus grahami, assembly GCF_001515645.1. Taxonomy (NCBI): domain Eukaryota; kingdom Metazoa; phylum Chordata; class Actinopteri; order Cypriniformes; family Cyprinidae; genus Sinocyclocheilus; species Sinocyclocheilus grahami. The sequence continues at coordinate 37,907 of NW_015506890.1, forward strand.
TGCTGATAAATAATGCAATGCACGGAAGAATGTCGTAGCCTATGCAATTTCCCGCAAAATCCGTCCTGATTGCTCTAAAAAAAATAAGTAATTATTATAGGGTAATTAAATTGTATTTGGGTGAATTAAGGGCTTTTTTACTCTAGCTCTTTAATATTATTGCTAAGATATTTCTCTGTACGGATATATGCTGATAAATAATGCAATGCACGGAAGAATGTCGTAGCCTATGCAATTTCCCGCAAAATCCGTCCTGATTGCTCTAAAAAAAAAAAAAGTAATTATTATAGGGTAATTAAATTGTATTTGGGTGAATTAAGGGCTTTTTTACTCTAGCTCTTTAATATTATTTGTTTTCATCAAAAAGTTACATAGTGTAGTTTTAAATGAAGATTCAGATAATAATTGTTTTTCTGGTAGACAATCTGCCAACATTATAGCTATTTAACAATCAGATTTTCCATCTTTCCATTGTACTATTTAACACCAAATGTAGCAGTCGCTCGGTAAATGCACACAAGCCTCATATCTTTTTAATCAGAAACACTGAATTTTCATAGCATTTGCCCTATATGCATATGCAGGTATTACAAACTGCCACATTCAATTCGGATTTCAAAGTATTCAGCTGTTAAAATTCCAATGTACTATTGTCTGACTGAAGAAAAAAAGAATTACATCATCCCATCCATCTTAATTTCATCCTATCAACCATGACCTGTAATATCAAGACACCTCTCCATCATCTGCAAAAACTACATGATGTCTGTCTAATCTCCAGTAAATATGTATGCATGATCATGGAGTTTACTTGCACAGTCCAGTCTGGCTCCCTTTAATATGTTCTTGACTACGTAGGTCTACTTGCTTTGTGACGTGACTTGATGCTGTTGCAGACAATAGATGTCAAGCTTGTGTTACAGGAATGCAGCTGTAGATAGATGCCTTGAGAATAGTATATGGCACTACACCAGATGCCATGCTCAACTCAAGTCTCAAATGTGTATGTAAAACAACTTCTGGACTGACTATTTGAACAAATAAAAAGACAACCTGTATCATATACGAGCAGTGATTGTATTACTTGCATGCGCGCGCACACACACTCACACAAAATCAGTCATAAGGCCAATGAAGCTCATATAGTTACTGTCATAATGATACATATAAAGGGTGTCTGTGGTTTTTAATCCTAATACATGATGACACGGTTTTGGCTCCAACAAATAAATATAAAATCTTCTATATGAAAACATATTCCGAGCCTCAAACAAAGTCCAAATCTGAGGTCTCTGATTTAGTCTTTCCAACGATGCCCACATTGTAGATTGCAGCACTTGTAGAAGGTTGTCATTGGTTCATCAGCAGACCTAGTTTGAATCTGCATAAAGTAGGCCCTTGGGTGCTCACATTTTGGACAAGGTTCTGCAAAGAAATATCATAAAGTGTTATACCTCAAATCGGATCAAGAAGGATTAAAAACATTAATTTAAAGCCACCAGAACGTGTTGTAAAATATTCACTGTGCATACAAGCACTGTTTTTAAGATACACGGTTTTACCTGGAGTGGAATCCACATTTTCCCAAGCAGCAGAGCCCCCGAGAACATCATCAACCTCCTTCAGTTTGGGGTACTTTCTGTTATTTACCTGTCAAAATATCCAAGTTACTTCCACACACACCATATATATATATATATATGCTTTGGTGGCATCTGAAAATACATATTCTCAAAGCAGTTACTTCTTTTAAATAAGTATTTAATTCGTGACCATTCAAAATGTTTTATGTAGTACAAATGTGTGTATTTATTAATGTAATCCCGACATACCACATCTGTCATATTCAGATTATCATGTGACCTACAGTTGCGTACTTGTTTTCGTATACTGCTTTTCGCCTACTACAAAGTATAATTGGCTGATGCTATATAGAAACTATAATGTCTTTCATACTTCCCGTATGCTTATTCGGATGCAGCAGCCACCGAATCGAAAAGTCACATTATTTATTTTGCATTCAAATAAACGTATTACATGAATTCTAAAAGAAAAGTTCACGTTGTGTTCCAGCATTACATGCATTTGAATGGAACATTCACATCGTTTAATGCGAATTTAGTTTTCGAATCACATGTCCACACGTTACATGTGTTGGAATCGAGCAATCGTTTTATTCCACGAGTAATCTAATCGAAGGTTCGCATCATCAGATATATGCTTGAATCATAATGTCCAATCATTTCACCTTCGAAGTATTTTATTGTGCTCCATTTAAAAACAAACTACAGATAATCACGTATTTAAACAAACCGTTCCAAACGCGTTTCTGTGTTGTATTGGTAACTCATTACCTTCCGCGTGATGTTGTGCACATATGGACATGTGTTACACGCGAATCTGAAGCATCTCTGTCCCTCTTCAACGATTAACACATTCCCACAAGTTGGACAAAACAGGAGCATTTTCAAGAGGTTATATATATATATAATACTGTATACTAAATACTGTTCTTGTTTTTTTTCCTGATGCAAATGAAGTGTGTTTACACACATTCTCACGCCTCTACAGGTTACACAACGTTCCTCACTAATCTAGGCTCGACATGAAACGAAATATAAACGCGAATAAACATTAATTATAGGGTATATAATAATGTTATATATACCTAGAACGGTCAGGAACTGTATATATGTTAAATTAAATTATTTAAATGTTAAGAATTGTATAGTCAGTATCGGAAATATAACATAGAAACGTATGCGGAACTAAAGTTTGGTGCATCACAGAAATATTCCGACAAAAAAAATGGATATAAAGCTGGAACGTAACAGAACTGTAGATGTTACAATTTTATCAGAAATAATTTAGCAGCTGTGCCATAATTCCGTTTAAATTCACTAATTGATTTAATAAACATGGAGAGAACTTGACGACTTTATGTCTCGTATTTCTGGATGTAACGTTAGACTTGCATCAAGAAGCTTTCGCTGGTCATCAGTTGAAAATGGATGAATTAAAGAAAGGAAACCTAAAGAATGTCGATGAGGCTGAGCTTGAGGAGAAAACTGTTGTAGAGGAAATTAAAGAAGAGCAAGAAGAAGAAGAAGACGACGAGGAGGCATTGCCACACTCTGAATTTCTTGACATCTTTGAGGAAGGATTGGCTCTGATGGTCCAGGACCCTTTACTGTGCGACCTGCCAATTCAGGTCTACCATCAAACAGCAATAAAGAATTTGTTTTAATAGAATAATATTGAAACAAGCTACATGTTTGAATGTAAGGTCTAGAATTCCCAATCTTTTCTGATCTTTCAAATGTTCAGGTCACGTTGGAGGAGGTGAACTCTCAGGTGGCTTTGGAATATGGTCAAGCCATGACTGTTCGTGTTTGTAAGGCTGATGGAGAAGTCATGCGTGAGGTTTCTTGGAATTAGTTGGAATTGCTATACATTTATTGATTCTAACTGGAGCAAATCTCTTCACAGCTATTGTGGTTGTGCAGTCTGCTACGGTTCTGGATCTGAAGAAAGCCATTCGCAGATATATGGAGCTAAAACAACAACGAGAGGGAGGTGTCAAGCACATCAGCTGGTGAGACATGAAAAAAAGTATAGGATGTGATTTTGTATTTGTTTGTTTTGTCCTGATCCACTTTCCCTGTCAAGGAAATACGTGTGGAGGACATTTCATCTGGTCTTCAATGGAGAAAAATTAGAAGATGACAAAAGAAAGCTAAAGGAGTGAGTCCAAATAATCTGTTGCTTTTGTAGAGATGTGTTAACTTGTATTCATTTGGTGCACAGTGATTGCTTATAATATGTTTGGATTGTGTTTCCTCTGTCCTCAGCTACGGGATCAGGAACAGAGATGAAGTGACGTTTTTGAAGAATCTGAGAAGGAAATGAACAAATTAAGTTCTCTTTAATGGGTGAAATTTGTAAATAATGATACGTTCACCCAAAAACTAAAATCTCATCCTCATGGTGTGTCCTACCAAATACTGTCCCCTGTTATTTTTCTGTGGAACAAAAACGGGGGGAAAAGATTTGAATTGCATTTTATTTTTAATCATGAGAATGAGTAAACGATGACTTCATGTTTTTTAAGGTAAACTTATCCTGTGAAGACGACACTTGTTGAAGCAATCTAGCAAGTAACTTAAATAGCTATTCTTAGAATACATTTGATAAAGGCTCTTTGTTCCTTTTAGTTAGACAGAAACCCAAACTTTCACATTTGCAAAGATGCAAATGTGTGATAGTTCTCCATTTCGAAGATGCTTAGTACATGTATACATGGTACATCCACAAAACAGCTAATTGTGCAAAAGTGCAATTTAAATCCCATTACTGCTGCTTGTTAAAATGCTTAATATTAAAGTCCCACCAGATTTGCTGCAAAACTGTAGATGTTTGTATTTCAAGACCCTTGTCGCCATGTGAGTTGGTAGGAAAATACAGGTAAACCACACACTTTAAATATTATGGATATGTTCCTCATACTGTTCAGCTACAGTATGACCAGCCTCATATTTCCTTATTACTGCAATGTGAAGAGCGACTGAAGAGACACAGCAGCACACATGGGTAATTATTAAAATATATCATTTATTCTTTTATTTTAATTTTGTAATTGCAACAGTGTTTTTCATATCAGGAATAAACTTGTATTAAACAGTTCTTCTTGACTGGACGCTACGGCTCATTTCTGTTATGAAACTATCGTAGGCTATCTATTTCAGAGTGGATGCTGTATGACGGTCTGAGGCTTTTGGAGGTTTAAGTGAACCGTCATCTCAACCCTCAACATGTCTGATGAACAGCTGACGAACATTTTTGAGGAGCTGAACCGGCTGTCCTCTCGCAGACAGCAGCTGATTGACAAACGCAATATCCTGGCAATGCTCATCCAGTTCAAGCGAAACAATGGCCAGAATGAGCAACGTGAGTCCCATTAACTGGAACTGCTTGATAACAGAAGCCAAATAAACAGTGGAAGACATTTACGGATTATTATTCATAAATAAAGAATTTGGTTATATATGCAAATATAGCAATTTCTCATTGTATAGTGTTACAGTACGTAAGGAAAAAGCTAATGTTGCTCACTCGAGATCTTGTAACCAACAGAGTATTCCAGAGAGACTGAAGAATTTAACGAGATTGATGAGCAGCTTAAAGTTCTCACTGAAAAGAAGCTTGAACTGGTGAATTTGCAAGAAATATCGGGAGGCAATCATTTAATAGGTATGGCAATTTGATATCTTTTTTTTGACAGGAATTATACTTAAACATTTGGAATTTAGGGATGGGCGTATCGATCCGAAGTATCGATATATACCGACGCGAGTATCGAAAGTATCGATACTCAAACTAAAAATATCGATACTAAGGTGCATTTTATTTACCAGTGGTTTTGTTTATTTAACAAAAATAATAATTCAAGATTCAAGATTTTTATTTGTCACATACATGGTTATATAGGGAATAATAATAATAATAATGCGTACAATATGCATTGAATTGGACGAATAACCTTTGTTAGCTTAGCTTAGTTAATATAAAAATGTGATGATATATGTTACAGAAAATTAACAATTTTGAAATACGTTGATGGTTGTATTTTTTGTATTTGATCTCAGTATTCCTATCAATGTTGTATAAGTTTTTTTTTATGCATAATAGTAACCCTAGAATGTGATCAAACAGTTTAAAATAGCGGGGCTAAGATATATAACAATTTTTAAGACTGTAAAAAAATATGTTAATTCAGGATACACGTTATCCCACCGGTTACAATTGTGACTGACCATAAAATAAAAATTTTCACACACTTTTCCAAAAAAAAAAAAAAAAGATTGATTATTTCAAAGGGTTGCTAATGACACATCATTTGAATATTTTCATGTCTGGGAAAAATCTGGGATTAAACGGGTTAAAATGCGTTTTAAACATAAAGTTAAGGGGTTTTCATTACCCATTTTACTCTTAGTAATTTCATAATTTAATACATTTCATAATTTAAAAGTTTAGTGCACAAGTATCGAATCGGTACCAATATCGGCGATACTGCCTTGAAAAATATCGGTATCGTATCGAAAACAAAATAAGGGGTATCGCTCATCCCTATTGGAATTTGACATTTTGTATTTGTATTTGATGTTGCAGTTCTTTTTTCATATGTCCTTATGTTTTTATTATTACAGACACTACTGTTTCATCTACAGACAGGCCGCCGTCTTATCCAGGTTAGTAGGTTTTGACACAGTTTCAGTGATGGTAAGATGTGAAGTTTTTTGAGACAACTATGCAAATACAAAATCCAACAGGACCAGAGCTTCCTGAAAGCGGCTCATGTTTGTTTTTCTCAGCTCCGCAGGTGATTCTGGATGTCGAGCAACTTCCTCGACACTCAGCTCGGACGCAGTGTCCATTCTGTCGCCAGTATATAACCACAGATGTCTCAACCAAAGCTGGCAGTGCCGCCTATATTGTGTGTCTTATTTCCATTCTTTTTTGGTGAGATGAACTGCCGTCTGATATTTGACTTTATTTATTCTCGTTTACGTCCACTATGCCACTGTGTGATTACCATTATGTCTTTCTATTAAGGGTTAAACGTTGATATATTTGTGTTCTTGACTCTTTCTTGTGTAGTTGTATAGCTGGCTGCTGTGTCATCCCGTTCTGCATGGATAGATGCAAAGATGTCGTTCACAAGTGTCCAAAATGTCGGAGTCACATAAAAACATGCAAAAAGCTCTGAGGAGTGGAATGTTTGAATCCCGTAATGTGAACTGAAAAGGTTGCTGGAAATGTTTCAGCCGGTGTCATCCTGAACGTTTTACAGGGACAGTAGGCCTACCCATGGAATTACCTGAAGTGGCTTTTTTAAAGGATACGATATGGCGCTGTCACGGTTCGCTCTTTGTGGGGACGAAGCCAACTTTTCGGTTTGCCTTAAAACTGCCTCCAAAACTATCCATACCGAAAGGAAAATGCAAGACTTCTGTGAGATTTCAGTCTTCTGGTTTGAACTTAAAGAACATTCAATGCCAATTTAGAATTTTGGGTTGAATATTTGCAGCTAAAGCACTGAACACTTTCAGGTTGTGCAGGATTATAAAAAAAATAAATCAAAATGCAATCAGGGTTTCTGCGGTTTTAAGTCTTAAATCGCCCTTTTACAATTTAAGGCCTTAAAGTGGTCTTATATCAGAGTAGAAAGTCAAGATATTTACTTGAAATGCAAAGGTATAAATGAAATCGTGCAAAAACTGAAAACAATTAAGTGAATTTATGCTTAGAGCAATAATACATATCTGCAATAGTGCTGTCAAACGATAAATCGCGATTAATCGCATCCAAAATAAAAGTTTTTGTTTACATAATATATATGTGTGCACTGTGTACATTTATTATGTATATATAAATACATACACATGCATGTATATATTTCAGAAAAAGATGTTATTTATATATTAAATATATTTATGTATAATATGAATATAAATATAAACATAAATGCGTGTATTAGATTTTCAAAAGATATACTGTATGTGTGTATCTTTTTATATACAAAATAAATATACACAGTAGCCTACACACATATATTGTGTAAACAAAAACGTTTATTTTGGATGCGATTAATCGTTTGACAGCACTAATCTCCAACAATGTGGTTTAATTAAGCTGATTTTTCAGAGCCTATGGGCAGATATTTAGGGGCCAACCACCGAAGGTCTGTAGATACCTTTAATGTTCTTCTTCTCGCTCTTGAGTCTATGGCAGCCCATAAAACCGTATGGAAAAAAGTTGTGAATTTTGGCACACATATAGAGGACAGTCTGAGCATTAACCACAGCAGATTTGGATCCCTCTAGCGCCACCAACTGTCCAAAGTTGCACTCATGTTCATTTAAAATTAAAGGAATACATTTTTTTTTGTAAAAGGAAAAGAAAAACCCACCAACGTTTCTTTTTTTCTTCTGATTCCTTGGCTGAAGATAATTCGACTGAACCCATGTCATTTTTCCATCATAAAAATTTTACCGATATTTTGAGTTTTCCGTAAAACCTACTTTTTAAAAATCCTCCTATAGACCATTAGTCTGATTTACATAAAAAAAGTAAAATCAGATCATGTTCAGACAATGCTGACAAAAAACAAGAAGAACATGGAATTCAAGTTGATTAGCCTTGAATAACAAGCAAATGAATTAAACAAAAACATCAAAATGGCTATATGCAACGCTTTTGTTTATTTAGACTAAACTTGGTGTGTATGACAACCATGACCTGAGGGTACCTGCACAGTTTCGGCACAGCGCCACCTAATTGTCAGGTGATGTGAAAACATTTATATTTTTGCTTATAACTTCTGAACAGTTTGGTCAAAAATCAAGACCACAATTATCTCTTTGGAGTCGGTGCAGCATACCAAGTTGATTGATACCCAATTTTCCCATGTTGGCCATTTTGAGTTTAACTTCGCTATGTTTTACAAAAGCATTAGCGTATCGTTACGAAACTCTGTATTTGGCACCATGTCCTGATGGAACTCAAAAAGTTTCAGGGCAACATCACCTTGTGGTCAAAAAATGCTAATAGCTTTTGATTATTTTTGTCATGAGTCTGGTCTTGATAGATTTCCTTGGATCATGCCGAGAACATTGATACCATCGATACTAATTACACCACAAATGTCCTGTCTGGCATTTTGATTTTCTTTGAAAACCTGCTTCTCCTCCTAAACCACTGGCCCGATTTTCACCAAATTTGACAATCTTCAGACTTGCTTGTCAAGTAAATGTATCTTGATTTAAGGATGTTTAGACATTTCAAAAGAACATCACTTTTTTGTGGTGTGATCAAAAGGTACAGTAAAGTAATTTCCATATTCTAGTGGTTGGGAGCAGAGCTATTTAAACCTTAAGCTGTATTTATTTATCTTGTCAAATAAATGGAAAAGTAATGGGGGTTAGTTGAAAGCTGTACTTTCGAATTTTTAAGTATTACTAATACAAGCCATTCTTTGCTACTTAGACATTTACATTTTGAAAACATTGTGTTCCCTTCAATTTATTCCTTAAAAGTTCCTTTACTTGGTCTTAAAAAGTGTACAATTTACCTTTATAAAATCTGCAGAAACCCTGGCAGTACTTTAACAAATGCCTGATTCTGTTTGCATGTAGTAGAGTAGGAGTTCTTCAGCTGGTTAAAAGCAATTCTAAATTATTTTATCTTGTAGGTTATGTTAGGTTAAAAATATTATCTTTGGTAAATTGTCAAATGTTAAGTATATTATCGTGTTGTTAGCTTTGCTAAATAAGGTTATGTGGGGCCAGAACATGGTTCTGTCCTTTGGAAGGCCAAACAAGTCATTTCAATGGTTTCAAATACAGAAACATTTTATTGATAAAAGGCTGTATATACAATAAAGATATGTACAAAGATAACCTCAAAACATCATTTACAGTTGCACAAATACATTTGTATAAAATGTATATTGTAAAAATATATACACTGTGCAAAATATGAGGCATACAATCTACATCGCACTTCAAAGGGTCAGTAAGATTTGATATATTTCTCTTCTTTTCCTCTTCATAACAGAGCAGTTACTCTGATGGACATATTGAAAAAAGGTACACAAACCCTAATAATCTTTACAGGTTCATTTAAGGTCTTATGATAGGATTTTGCTCGACCGCGGGCCTTTTTTCACACTAAAACAAATACACGTAGAGCCATAAAATATGTGAAAAATATATGTGAGAACTGCATAAATGCAGTAAAATGGTACGTTTACAAAATTAAAAGCTTTGGGTCTCTGATAGAGACAGAACTATGGTATCCCTTTAGAAATTACATTTCTAAATATAGAAATAAATTTTCATTTTGACAACGTGTTTGGATAAGGAATTGATTGTCAACGAGTTCAGTCCAAGGTCAAGTAAGTGCACTATTTGGCATGCATGGCATATTTTCACAGCGTGTCTAAAGAGAGATCTGCTATTGCATCTGCCAAACACTGAAGGAAAACATTTCATAATTATCCATCTGAAGGGAGTGGTGATAAGAAATCATTCAGCCGTCTGTTTCAAACTGTGCCAGCAGATGACGCTACATTGTCACATTTTATAGAAAAAAAAAACTAAAACCAAAAACGAATAAGTGAAGTGACACGTGGCCAAGTATGGTGACCCATACTAGGAATTAGTGCTCTGCATTTAACCCATCCAAAGTGCACACACACACCGTAAACACACACCTGGAGCAGTGGGCAGCCATATTTATGCTGTGGCGCCCGGGGAGCAGTTGGGGATTCGGTGCCTTGCTCAAGGGCACCTCAGTCGTGGTATTGAAGGTGGGAGAGAGCGCTGTACATTCACTGCCCCTACCTACAATCCCTGCCGGTATGAGACTCGAACCCGCAACCTTTGGGTTACGAGTCCGACTCTCTAACCATTAGGCCACAACTTCCCCAAAAAATAAGTCCACGAGCCGGGACTCGAACTCGGGACGCCCGAAGCGCAAAGGCGCTATATGTGGGCAATTGATTTTTACAAATAACTGAGAAGGTGAGGTTTAGGTACATTAACAAAGGCAAATTACCTGCCAGCTACCTGCATTTCAGTGGTTATGAAGAAAGAAGCTCAGACTCTGTGAAATACAGTGAATTTCAGTTCATCTACGTCCAAAAAACACATATGTACTGCAGTAAAGAGCCTGACCAATCAAAATGCAGCTGCTCTCTTTTGTCATTCTGATCTGAATATGAAAATTTCACAGGTCCTGTTTAGCCTTGTTTCCCTGGTCAAGACACGCAACACTGTCAGTTCAGACTGTAAGAGCTGAACCCTGTCCACTCTATCTACTCTTTTGATAGGGATAATAATGGCCCCTAGTCAGGCGTTTGTGTGCCTCTCTCCCTCCCTCTCTTTGGCCTCATGCTGGGTTTGGTAAACAACCTCACTCTGACCTTTCCCAGTCTATGCACTGGATGATTTCGAATGTTTAGAAATTGAATGTTATTATTTAGCTGCCACAATTTCGAGTACCCTAACACAACAGTTAACAGCTCATTGACCATGGCAGTTGAATGTAAGTGAGCCAATAAACAGGTTCCTAGTTAAAAGGATAGTTAACCCCAAAATTATAAGTCATTATGTTTTTTTCCAAACTCAAATGGCTTTTTTTCTTCAACAACACAAAAGAAGATATTTTATAGAACGTTTCAGCTGATTTTTGTTAATACCATCAAGTTAATGGGGTCCAAAACTTTCAAGCTTCAATACGGACATAAAGGTAGCATGAAATGAATCCATATGAATCATTTTGTATGATATGCAGTTTTTAAGCCTTTATGTTGATTGGGTACATGACATACAGTGGGGTCTGACATTTAAAGTTGTGATTAAATGCAAGTCTTTTGTGTTGTGACATGTCTGAGTGAAACATGTTACTGAAAAAGAATCAGAAATATATATATAAAAAAAAATTCTTGAAGCCAAATTTAACTTAGTCTCTGTATGCACTGCTTAATGTTTTGAGAGTTAATAAAGACTTTGAGTAAATAAAGTTTGATCTGTTTAACATAGAAACTAATTGTGCTGCTTCTGAAAGCTTTGAATATACCAGTCAAGTCATATGGATTAATTTTATGCTACCTTTATGTCCTTTTTGGAGTTTGAAAGTTTTGGATCCCAATGGAAAAAACAGCTGAACGAGATTCAAAACATTTTCTTTCGAGTTCAGAAAGAAAGAAAGATACGAGCTTGGAATGAGAACAATACTTTTTTGAACTTACTATCCCTTTAACTCTAAAACTACAGAGTTTCTGGACAACGCAAACAGCAAAGGCACTATGATTGTACTTGTAATCCTTGCTTTCCCCAAAATATATGATACATTTAAAATATGTTCCGTCTTAGGTAAGAAATTATACTTATCAGAATCTAAAAAAACAACAACATTCTAACATTCTCTATAACATAGGCCAGCAGTTTCAAAGACTGCTTCAAAATATGAAAAGCAGAAGCTCACTGCCTAAATATACAGGTGAAAAAAAGTGTCTCTACATTCTTCTTCTGCTTTGAAATAGGTGTTGGTGACAATAACGGCACACAAACCTGCACGTATAGGTGCAACTGAGAAAAGCTGATGCTACACTATCAGTGGTTTGCACACAGATCCGCAAATCTTTTCAGAACGTCTCCAATCTCCATCCCTTTGTGAGCTCAGTCCCAGTGTAACTGTAAATCAGTGGAGTCCAAGAAATCAGATGAAAAGACTGCAGTCGGTGAGGAGATACCAGCAGGACCTGGAATCGTAAGGTCCAACCACTCCATGTTGTCGAGGCCTGCGTCTTGCAGAGGGAGGGCAGAAGGCGGCGTGTCGGTGAAGGTCAGATCTGAAGTGTCCATTGGGGAGTGGGACCGCTCCAGCAGCTGGTTTTTAAGCTCCTCCATCAGTCTCAGGGTCCGTGGCTCAGCGTCCTCCAGCAGGGCCTCCAACTGGTTATCGGAGGCCAGGGCTACCATGTTGGGTGGAGGCACTTGGGTTTGGTTGGGCGTGCGGGCAACGTGTATCTGCGGTGGAGGACGAGACAGCACTGTGTTGATCGGCAAGGTGGTGATGTTTGCTGTCACTGGAAGTAGTTTGTCCAGAGAAGGATCCTGCCTGGATAGAGGGGATATTTCTGGGAAAGCACAGAAAACAGTTTAGTTATAGAAACCTATTGTAGCTGAAATTCAAGAGCGGTTTTGTCTTTTCTCACCTCCACTCTCGATCAAAACGTCAAACAAATCGTCCATGTGCTGACTGGTAGCAGTAGGAACCTTTATGGAAGAATACAAGGTATTAAGACAACAGAAAGTGTTCAAAATAGATTACCAAGTGTGCAATGTTAGTACTGTGCCCTTCAAATGGAATTCTGAGCACATGAATGACAGAGGGAAGTCATATTTCCGAGTGGGAAAGTCTGTTAACCTAAACCCCAGAGCATTCTTCAGTTTTTATGCATATGCCAGGGTATGCGTACAGTATACATGACATACATTTCATCATCAGCATATTTTCTAATGGCGTATTCTTGCACTAATTCATCTGTCCACAAAGTGGCACCACTATTGATTCATATTTGAAAAAGAAACGGAAGAGACAGAACATTACAACAAACTACTAGAGACGGTAACAACAAAAGACACCGGCATTGATGAGCGGGTTAAGAAATACCCGCAACTAGTTTATATGAGTTCGAAGATATTTATTATCAGATATAACGTCTGGAGAGAAATGTCGCAGACATTGTACAAAGATGAAACTTTCAGTTTTTGGTGCATACTTTGAAAGGTTATGTGTTTGGCTGTCAAAACTGAAGTATACTTTGGGCCTAACTTTAAATTACCTGCATTGTGGCTTGCAGACCTCTGGTCTGTTTGACAGCCTCCTCGTAACGGGGTGGGTCTTTGCTCTTTGGGCTGCGGTGATTGGGGAACTTTGATGGCTGAAGGATATAGTTGAGCTGACAGGGCGAGGGAGGCTGAACAAAACATATAACTTTCAAACTGTGTAATAGGGGTTACAAGGCAGAGCTCTAGAGTACTAGGCAAATATACAATAGAATATACATAAAGAGAATACAAGAGTATATAAGGATCTTGGCCTAAAACATAAATATATGCATTACACAGATTTAAATGCTTGTGCAAACTTGCCACAATGTTAAAGTGTTCTGTTCTGATTTTATGATAGTTAGCTAGCAAGTTGAGTTGAAGAAGCTGAAGAAGACGGTTTACTCTCCCACTGTGTAGATAGTTTAATACCCAATATAGCGCCCCTTATGGCAAAATTGAGAAAGCATGTTGTGCTTGTTTTGCATTATGAGTTCTAAACCATTTTTAAGTGCATCAGCACTTGAAACGTAGCTTGTGCTAGCTAGGAGAATTTGTGTTTGTGTGCTTGCATATGCTGAGTATGTTTCAGGACATAACAGAGTGGTCAGTTTGTCTTACTTTGTTAGTAGGTCCATTTGTGTGTCTGGGCGAGTTGTTGAGGAAGCACTGGGGCATTTCTGCCATGGGCTGGCTCTGGTTCTGTCTGTACTCAAACCCAGAAGATAAGCTTCCACACAGGGGTAAAGCCTGTAAACACATGCAGCAGGAGGCAGTTTTAAGCCCAGTGCACTGAGTGAGTAAGAACAGCTGTGTATATCAGTGTGTAAACAGAGGCCTCTTGTTCTCGAACCAACTCTCTGTCTTAGTGATAAGTGCTCTTTCTGATTTTCTCTGTACTCTCTACTTCTGTCACCTATTTAGTCAGGTCTGCGTTTGATGTAGTTGAGAGGATAATGTATCACCTGAACTCAACTGGTATTGCCAGGGCAACAACAGAGATAAGCACAGAACATGTTGCAGGCCTCAGAAAGGCGTTCCATTTCAACCTACGTGCCAAATCAGAGAGAAATGCGTCTGGGCCTTGTCATTACAATAGTGAGCTGAACTGGATTAATGAAGTGCAGGAACATTGAAAGCAAGAGGAAAGGTTAAGTATACATGCATAACAAAACAACTCAGATCACATGGTGTATCCCTTTCTAACTGTTTTATTAATGTTACTATTTTACTGCAAATATCATATCATTATTTGTGGTGTCTTTTCAATTAGAATTGTGCATAATGGATATCATAATTACCTTGTATGTCTAAAGTAGCTCATATAGTTCATATATTGCCCTGTGTCTGAGCTGAAAAGATGCGCTTGAACATGCCACAAAGACTATTGCCAATGGTCAACCAGCACATATGTTCTTAACCTGTTTGAGAGGAAATTGCTCTCCATACCAGTAGATGGCAGCAATCTGTATTAGTCGTTCCAAAAGGGAAACCACAAGAGCTAGGGTTGTGAATATACAAACCGTATACAAAGCCTCCTGTTTGCTTGTTTTCATCACTTCTGTTTTTTTTCTTGTTTGCTAATGCGCGATTTTAAATGACGTCAGATCGCTGCTCTTCTCACATTGCACGACTGTTTGGGGTACCATATAGTTGCTGTTGTGTGCACACTACATGATGGATTAGGCAATACTAATTTTCAATAGGAAGAGTAGTAGACAACTCTGGTTGTGAAATGTAGTTCTGTCATGACAACTCTCGGAGGGATTGGCATGGTAATGTACATGATAATGCAAATGTATTTGGTCTTGGCGGAATAGATCTGCTACGCTGCTGCTGCTGCAGAGCAAGTACCGAGACTTGCTACTGCCAAAACATCCACAACATGCTGCTGTGAGCATGTAAGAAATATTGCTGCTGCAGATATAACATACATGAAATAACCCCCATATAGCATACATGAATCACCTCATGTATGTAGCATATCTATACAGGTGGAGCTGGGGAAGGTGGAGGGTTTCTGAAGCAAGCTGCAACTG
>NW_015506890.1:55179-89274 GCF_001515645.1 Sinocyclocheilus grahami
AATGTATTTGGTCTTGGCGGAATAGATCTGCTACGCTGCTGCTGCTGCAGAGCAAGTACCGAGACTTGCTACTGCCAAAACATCCACAACATGCTGCTGTGAGCATGTAAGAAATATTGCTGCTGCAGATATAACATACATGAAATAACCCCCATATAGCATACATGAATCACCTCATGTATGTAGCATATCTATACAGGTGGAGCTGGGGAAGGTGGAGGGTTTCTGAAGCAAGCTGCAACTGTTACAGCAAGCACTAGTCATATATTTGAATGTTGAGCAACGAGCTCATTGGCTACCGATACAGGAGAGAACCAATCAGCTGTGCCATGTGATAATGATGTCATTAGGTCAGATTGAGTTAGACCTATCGGACTGTGCCATCTAGAGTTTCATGCCAGGACTCTGTATTTTGTAGACAAGGCAAACATGCGAGAATTGATACAGGAAATAACGCAAGTTCACGTGAGAGACAAGCATTCTCGCACAAGCATGGATTTATTCCTGTCAAAAATGGTAGCCCGCAAAAAGCCTGCAAACCAAGTCATCTGTACACTGATATGCAGTGAAAATACAAAATAAAGAAGTATATTAAGGAGAGAATGGTTGCTTCCTCATGTTGTCTTGCAGATCTCCCCCTGAACTTTCCTTTCCGTTGCCCTGTATTCTGCTTTCTCATTGGCTGTAGGTCATTGCCAATGTCATTTCCAGTCAAAACACATTTTGCCGACCAGATATTTGGCATGGTAAATATCTCACGGGCATCTGTGATGCATTAACGCTTCTCTCAGATCGTATCTTTGATAACGCACACTACGTGATTGTCGCTCTCATGAACGAGCACCAATTTGCCTCTGATTTTGGGCATTTGCCAGCGATTTCCACTAAACTGTCGGCGAGTGAAAATCGGGGCTAAAATAGTAATGGTCTCTCACTAATAGACTATGCTGCAAACTCAAAATGCTCAGTTGCCTGAACAGCTGCTCAATGACAGCTGGACATTGGCTGATGACCGACTGTCGGCTTGGTGTGGCATGGTCTTTGTTAGGGTGTCAGTTATTAGGGTGTTCCGGGTGGTTGCAAAAACGTTTCTATAGGACTGCTAAAGTGTTTTGAGTGTTCGATAGTGTGCTGCCATGCAGTTGGTAGGGCAGTGTTCTCAAACTCAATTCCTGGAGGGCCACAGCTCTGCACAGTTTAATCAAACACACCTGACCCAGCTAATCAATGTCTTCAGGATTACTAGACACTTCCAAACAGGTGTGAGTTGGAGCTGGTTGGAGCTAAACCCTGCAGAGCTGTGGCCCTCCAGGAATTGAGTTTGAGGCCACTGTGGTAGGGTGTTCTGCATTTGTGTTACAAAAGGAACAGTTAACCACTGAGAATGGTTCAACCCAACGGTGGAAAAGCAGCCATGATAATGGTGATAACCGTGACTCTAGACATGGATCAGGACCCCTCTTTAATGTCTACAAGGTATATTTTTCACCCGTCCGATCATTTGCTTGATGTAAATCATTTTGCTTACTTGAGGTGGAGATGCCGTCTGATTTGAATGCTGTTGTAACATTGTGTTGTTGGACGTCTGTGTTTGCAGAAGTGGTGTTTGTATGATGCTTTGAGCCAAACTGGGCATTGTTTGTTGGAGAACGGTCTGCGCCTGCAAAAAGTATAGAGAAAAACTCCAAATGAGATGATGTTATTTTATACATTTTCCTTACTGTAAATAGAACTGGCATTTCATGAATGTTAAGAGACCTGTGTGCTGATGGGATTGTTGGGCAGGCTGATGGGCAGCAGGATTTGTGCGGCAGGCTGAGTGTTGGTCAGTGTCTGCTGATGCAGCACTTGAGGGACTTGCTGTGTGTTGATATAGAACTGCTGGACTGGGGTGTGGTGCTGCTGGGCATGTGGCTCTTCCTGTTTCACACCTGTAGTTTGCCGCAGGGGACTCTGCTTGGAGTTGCAGCTCGGGGAGGATCCGTTCTCCTCTTTGACCTGGACTGATAGATTGGGTTCAGGCCCTCCGCCCTGCTGACTCCTCTTCTCCACCTCCAGCTGCATCTTCAGCTCCTCCACCAGCCGCTGCTCCTGCTCCAGCTTAAGCATGAGTTCCTCAATCTGGCGCTCCTTCTCGTGAAGCCGCTGGTCTTTTTCGGACACCTTGATGTCCATGGTCATGTCTTCAGGTGCGGGTTTGAGGGGTGAGGTGCCTGTTGGTGGACGGGCTGGAGACAATGTAAATAGAGCTTTGGTGGGACTGTCTCTGCTGTTCTTCATACTGATGTTGGAGGCCTCAGGAGAAACGGGTGGAGTTGTGTTCATGCTGTCAGGCTGCAGAGAAGCTTTGGAGATGTTTGTATCCATGGTTGTAGCAGATTGAGAGCTCTCCTGGTGGGCCTTAAGCCTTTCTATGAGATCTGTTTTGGTGCCGGATACAGGAAGTCCTCGCAATTTCAACTCCATCTTAAGCTCAGCCACCTAGAGGTTCAAAGAACAGTGGTACTTCTGCATCCTTCTATATTGTAGGAGTAGGAAAAAAATCAGCATGTTACCCACCTTCATCTCATCTAGGTTGGTAGGCAGAGACCCGGTTTTACGACCGGTCAAAGTGTTGTTGGCACGTGAAGGAGCCGCATTGGGCAGAGATACCACAATGGGAGCGGGAAGACTCGGGCTGGTGCTCAATGTGATGTTGGGGCAGCTGTTCTGACTCTCAGCTACTGGCCTGTAGAGGATGAAGGATTTTAAATGCAATGGGAACTTCCTGTTCCCTCATCATTCACAATAAACGGTCTTTCTACACAATAGAAGCAGAGGTATATCTTGCAGCAACAGAAGCCAAAATGGAAAATAATTTGAGGAACTGCCGTACTACAGCTGGGGTGATGACAGGTCTTTTAGACATGATTAGTAGGTGAAACCATTATTTAAAGGCTATCGCTCATAGCACACAACGCTCACATTCTTTTCTGAGCTACATACTTCTGCTCCAAAGCAATCAGGCTCACAGTAAATCCTTTTAGTGTCAGAGCTGAAACTGATATATCCGAATCATATGCAATTGCACTGGTCCGTAACCAATTATTCAAATTAACTGACATCACGCAAGTGAACTAGCATTATGCTTTTATGCCATATGCACAAAGTGCCGTGTTCCCCAAGGCATTGAACTCTATAAAGTGAACTGCCAAACTACAGTGCTACTTTAGCAAGTTGATGCACCACTTTTTATGGACAATCTGAACAATGTACATATAAAAAGGGCAAATGTAATTATTGTATATACTGGAAAAATATACAGTGTTCCATCCCCTGCTCAATATTCTCCTCCAAAATAATGTGCAAATTGAAGGCTATACAAAACAAATATAAAAGTATAATTGTAGGCTATGCTATACATTAATGCACACAAAAACTATACTAAAGACAGACAGACAGATTAAATCACTTACTACTACTAATAATAATACAAGAGGTATAATGTTCTGAACATATTACTATTCTATGAATATAATAGACTTATCATGTCTCTCATAACAATTGTATTATGTGTTAAATGTATGATTTCAATTCAGAATGTTCTAATTAAACTCAATTTAAAGCTGAATTATGTCCAAAAACAAAATATTTTGTCAAAATTAATATTTTAGCCAACTATATTATCAGTCTGGTCAATGTGCATGCAAGTCTTTTTGCAAAATGCAAATACTCAATTTGTAACACTTACAACTACACAATGCAACTGTAAAATGCAAGTTATGTATTGGAGGAAAACAAACATTAAACAGCACACACATCTAACATTAAATAAAATTGTCTTGTGATTTGGATAGCTTGAGCTGTCCACTTTTCTTGCAGCAAAGCATTTTTTTTTTCTTCAGAAATGTGTTTTTCATTCATGTAAAATTACATCACTGACAGAGTTTACCAAATACTCAGAAATTAAATGTGTTCCTATTTCCAGATTCAAACAACATGTTATGACATTGAAAGAATAATTAACATAGTATACTCATGTTGAATCGTTCTATTATATAATATGTGAATTATTAAACAAATTGGTTGTGAAAAATGCTTTTCATATTAAGGTTTTAGTGACAAGATGTTTATGCTAAGGGTTGCATGTTATGTTGGAAACTATATTGGAAGTGTGACATACTTGAGTGGTGCTGGTAATATGGCCTGGTAATTGTAATGCTGTTGCTGATGATTGAGAATCTGGAGCTGCAGGAACTGCTGCTGTTGCTGAAGCAGCCTGGCATATGCCGAGTCCATCGGGGCTTCATTGGGTTCCTGCTTCTGGTCGGGTGGGATGTACTGGTGATACTTGAGCTTCTTAATTCGCGGTTTGGGTTCTTTACTCTTCTTGCTTCGGCTCTTGTCACTGGACTGTTTGGGCTGGCTTTGCTGCATGGAAAAAAGGACAGAAGAACTGAACAAAAGGTGAAATCCCACAGTCAGTGTTAGTGCTAGTCAGACTTGCAACACAAGTCTATTTGCTTTGTGATTTTTAGGTGATTCCCATAATGTTTCAACTAGCTCAGTTCTCTTGCTAACAGAGATGTCAGCACTCTGAGAATACCAGAAGCTGAGAGATTTGTGGGCAAAATCACAAGTTTGCAACTGCTGTGACTAGGTGGGACTTGTATGAACATCTACCAAAAATCACAGGAAGAGGAAACAGGATGCATGGAGGGGACATGACCCTCATTGTTCCTAAATATTGAGTCACAGGATACACATGAAAATGGTTTGGCATCTGAGGAAGGGAGCTGAAAGTCATCAGGATGTAATAACACACCATTTCAAGCCGGCTTATGTATGAGCAGGTTCCCGAAGCGCCACTGGGTCAGCAGTGACCCTCTGTCATGGAATAAATCTGTGGAGTATGCTTTGAAGGCATGGATTATGATAAATGCACAAGTTATTGCCTGACTCCTGTTTCATTGTCCCCAGCTTCAGTTTGTTCTTCTCCGCATTATGTGTGAATGTTTAATTTAACCTCTAACTGAAGACAGAAGACGGCTGCTAGCACTTCTAGCTCTTCATCTGCTGCTCTTCTGAAACTGATTTGGCCTAAGGTAGCTTTGACAAGTTGTAGTAAACAAGCTTTTTAGAATGACAAAAAACAGCTCTTCTGCTCTCCAGTCTTTACGCTGTGTTACCAATCTTTTATTTTTAAAGATTTAAACTACTGTTCAAATGTTTAGGGTCAGTATGATTTTTTTTTTTTTCAAAGATATTAATACTTTTATTCAGCAGGGATGCATTAAATTGATCAAAAGTAACAGTAAAGATGTTTATAATATATGCTGTTCTTTTCACAGTTTCCACAAAAATATTAAGCAGCACAATAGTTTTCAATACTGATAATGGCAATAAATGTTTCTTAAGCAGCAAAGCACCATATTAGAATGATTTCTTGGAGTAACGATGCTGATAATTCAGTTTAGCATCACGGGCATAAATTACATTAAAAATACATTCAAACAGAAACAAGTTATTTAAAACTGTAATAATATTTCACAATATTACTATTTTTTTTACTGTATTTTGGATCAAATACATGCAGTCTTGTTGAGCATAAGAGACTTCTTTCAAAAACATGTTAAAAATCTTCCCGACCCCAAACTTTTGAATGCTAGTGCATATAAAATTCTATAAAAACTCTTTAGTATCAGTATTTTAATCAATCTATGACTCATATTTTCAGTTAATGTCTGACTATGATTACAGCATTATCAATTTATTACCTCTTACTCTTTCAGTTTCACAGTCAGTGTGGTGTATATATCATTATTTAGCTGGAGTTGCTATTGTGAAATTAGCCAGTAATGCTGTGAGTCACTGACCCTTATCTCAAAAATAAACATAGGCAGGAAATTACATCATGGTGGTTAGGACATATGGTTTACCTTCACAAGGGTGGGTCCAGGCTTTGTGGGAGCAGCAGCAGTGACTGTCTGAGTGGAAGTCATTACTCGGCCATCTTCTACTGATGTTCTGTTCAGGAAGTCTGAACTCTGGGTTGTAGGTGGACACAGTTGATAAAAAGAGATTAAAAGCCATATGTCCATAAGAAGGGACAGAGACATATAAATCTAACCAGCAACACAAGGCTGATGTCTGGATAACTTGTAGAGAAAACAGACACTACTTAGCTCTTCTGGAGAGCTTCATACACTTTAATGAAAGCATTCTCTATCAGACCTATGCATCATAAGCTAACTGTAAATATTAGAAGTGAATATTTCTGAACTGGTAATCAGTCTGGATGTGAATCTAGGGACTGTTAAGATGCTGACCTGGAGTTTGGAGCCAGTTGGAGGTGAAACAGAGGATGGTTCAGGCAGTCTGGCTTCTACAGGAGAAGATACAGAGCCTTGAGACTCATGACTAGCTGGCTGCTCTGGAGACAGAGCTTCACTGCTGTCCTCATTGAAGTTATAAACATCCTGTTCTCCAACTGCAGTGTCAAACAAAAACAAAACAAAATAAAAAAAAACACAAAACAAAAGCAATAAACACAAAAAACAAAGAAAACCAAACCAAAACAAAAGCAATAAACACAAAAAAACAAAGAAAACCAAACCAAAACAAAAGCAATAAACACAAAAAACAAAGAAAACCAAACCAAAACAAAAGCAATAAACACAAAAAACAAAGAAAACCAAACCAAAACAAAAGCAATAAACACAAAAAACAAAACAAAGAAAACCAAACCACAAAACAAAGGCAATAAACACAAAACAAAGAAAAGAAAACCAAACCAAAACAAAGGCAATAAACACAAAACAAAGAAAACCAAAACAAAAGAAGAAAAAACCCCACACAAAACAAAACTATTTAGTAACTGACATTTACTTTGGCAATTCCAGTTAATTTGATTAAGCATGAAAATAATACAGTATTTCATTGTTTTTTTGTACCAATGTCAACAGGCAGAATTTTCTTCTCCACCAGTTCCATTGGTCCAGGCCTCTGTGCAAGCTTCTCATTGAGGTCATCTGCTAGACGCGCCCTCTTTAGTTTCATCTGAGTGGCTTGCAAAGAAGGCTCTGCGTGGGTTTCTGAAATACATAAACAACATCAGACCATACTGAACTAAAGCTGTGTGATAAATTAAGTATCCAGGAAGTGAAACAAAAGACTTTGACAATGCTCTTAAGAGCTAAAAAAAATCACATCTGTTTGATAAGGTGCGTACCTTGTAAAATGTGCATACGAACAAGTTCAGAGCGGTCAGGTCTGCTGTGGATTTTATGCTTCAGGAAATTCTCAGTCTGTATAATGAAAATGCAATACGAGTAACTGAATTAAGAATTTCCATGAAATGCATCTGTTATTGTTCTCATAGCACTCTAGTAGCTGTCAAATGTTGATTTCTAGAAAACCGGGTGGCTGATGGCCAACATAAAGTGTAATATATTATGTAATTAACTCAGTATGAAATAATGATGTAAACAAATCTGTTGAATTTCTTTACTCAGACTCATGACTTTAGCAAATTAAATGATGATAAACAACACGCATAATGGAACTGTTGTGATTTTTCTATAACATTATATTACTAAACCTGTGTAAAGTCCAGTTCACTAATAAATAATGCAAAGTGTAGGAATATTTGAGCGTTTGAGTCTTACTCTTGCTCTCTCCAGACTTCTGACCTGCCCGTGAAAAGCTGCAGGTGTCTTCAGGGCTGGAAAGAAAAATATATTCAAAGCCTTCATTTCAAAACAAGAAGTCAAATGACATTATTTAATGTCTTGTTATATAAAACATCATGTTTTCATGGCACAAAGATTTTTTTTAAATGTTTAATATTTTGCTATTTAAAGATATTTTGTTAGATATATGCATAAAACAAAAGTCAATCTGCCAATGTGTAAAGAAAAATCAAATTAATTCAAGATATACTCTCTGAAAACAAGTCGAATTATTTTATGCAATTTTCCTTTGCATAAATCATGTTTTAACCATTTTAGAATATTTTTGAAATATTGTTTACTGGAAGACAAAAATATTTTTTTCAAACAACATTTCAAGAAATTTCTGCTACGAGTATTTCAGTGGGTGTTGAACGGTCATCTACATTCATGGTCAACAGGAAATGAGTGCTATGTCACAGTCGCTATGGCTTGATTAGCAAAGACATTAGTTGCTCACCCTGATTAGTCGTATATCACTAACCAAGAGTGGACTCTTAAATAGTCTGCTGTACTGACATTAATATGATTAAAGAATGCAAGAACTGGTCTTTGTGGGAGAATCCGAGCCATTAAGCATTGACTAAAGCCTGGGAGGTAACCACAGATCTTGCTGAGCAAAAGTGCAGGCCCAGTCGCTGACTCACTCTTGTTACTCTTGGAGCTTGGATACTATGACGTTAGGGGCCCTATACAGACGGCAAGCACAGAGAGAGCAGGACAGCTCCCGCTGTTCCAGACAGACATCAGTCACACCATTGTTCTAGCTCTCCTTCCTTATCAGTTTGTATCCTCAACAGACGCTTTCTTTTATTAGAACTGCTCTCCTTACCAACATGCATAACTTACTCCATCCCCCTGCTGTCAAAAGTGTAGATAAAGGTAGATAAATCTGGAGGTAAATGTGTTCCACTTAATGAAGAATAAGTACAGTGTGTGTGCAGAGCTTAGGTGATAATGTGAGTGGCACTGTTAATGATGCTGCATTAAGAGTTAAAATAACAAGGAAGTAGATCATCTGATTAACATTTTTCGGGCGCAACGGATTTTTTCATGAAAGTCCACTGCATGCAGGCTGAATTTGTCTAAACATTAATAGTTGACATTTGAGCGTTATGTTTCCATGAAGCATGCATACTCACGTGGCATGATGCCCTGGTCTGCGAGCTGCTCGCGTGTGCGCCTCTGCAGTAGTCTTAACTGAAGCACTGTGGAGGAAGCAAAAACAGAAAAATGTAACTTTGATGAGTTTCTACTTTTAAAGGGATAGTTCACCCAAAAATTTAAATTCTGTTATTAATTACTCACCCTCATGTCGTTCCAAACCAGTAAGACCTTTGTTCATCTTCAGAACCCAAATCAAGGTATTTTAGAAGAAATCCAAGTATAGACAGCAGCGAAACTACCACAATGAAGGACCATAAAGGTAAAGGACATCATTAAAATAGCCCATGTGACGCAAGTGGTTCAGTTGTAATTTTATGAAGAGAATATCTTCTCTTCCGAGTCAGTCTTTGACGCACATTCATGAAAGTACAACAACGTAACCCTGTGCATTCCTCTGCTTGTAAACAAGACACAGTGCATCCGGGTTCTACGTCAGAAAGCCAGCTCTAATGTCATCAGCACCACACACGATGCGTCATGGTACTCTCGGGAATGTGCGTCGGCTGACACAGAAGAGAATAAATCATTGAATAAAGTTGTTATTTTTGTTTTCTTTGTGCACAATAAGTATTCTCGTAGCTTCATAAAGTTACGGTTGAACCACTGATGTCACATGGACTATTTTAATGATGTCCTTACTACCTTTCTTGGTCTTGAATGTGGTAGTTCCCTTGCTGTCTATGGGAGGGACAGAAAGCTCTCGGATTTAATAAAAAATATCTTAATTTGTGTCCAGAAGATGAACAAAGGTCTTTGGGTTTGGAACGATATGAGGGTGAGTAATTAATGGCCATTTTCATTTTTGGGTGAACTATCCCTTTAACTAAAACTAAAACTGAAATAAAACAAACTAGGAATTATTTAATTTCAGCTTGTTGACAAGATTTCTCATTTTCATTTAGTTTAACTTGATGTACTTGAATAACTCAAACTGAACCACAATTAAAAATTACTAAGAAACTATACAGATTTTTTTTTTTACAATTATGAATACGACAAAAACAACAAAATTATACAAAAAAATTAAAGCAAACATACAAATAAAAACTAATTCATAATAATAATAAATACTATAATAGTATCTCAATGATACTAAAATGATTGACAGGTTTATAGCACCATATACACTGGGGTACTACAATATTAATAATAATAATAATAATAATAAAAGAATGAATGAATAAAGAAAGAAAGGCCAATACCCTTGTAGTAAATGTGGAATATAAAACTTGAATAGGTATGCATAATTTGAATAGCGAATAGTTAATAGTGGTAGGATTGCTTGGTTTTGGTGTTTCTGGTAATAAATCATTTTAGAACTTAACACTTCACAAATAATCCACAACATTTAATCTTTCATCCAAAATGTTTCGGGGATGAAGGTCAACCCAAGATTTTTACTTGAAATGAAATGTATTAAAAGTATTAAGCTTAAAAAAAAAATCTCAACAGTTTTGACCTCAAAAGCAAACATACAACAGAATGCTGTTTATAAAAGAGATCAACAACAGGACAGCGTCCAAAGCACAAAATAATAAACACTGCAATGGTCCTATCAACTTCTTGAGGTGATGTCATCTGAACTCTTGGCTTTGGATTTGCTGTCCATAAAAAGCGAGATGCAAGCTGTTACGCTTTGGATGAGGAGGCACTGGTGCATTAACAACCAAGAACATCAAAAAGACAAGCGAAAAGGTGAAATGCGGGCCGTTATGCACAGCCTACTACATACACCGTGAATGCTATTTCACCATCCTAACAAGACGGCTCGGTTTATACATTTCAAAACACAGGCATGTTGGTTCAAGAGAATAACACCACTCCTCTGCAAAACATTTAAAGAGGAGGATGGATGGCATTTGATCGTGACAAATGGGACAGCGGAGCGTGGAACATCCCCAGCAGACCCCCGCTTCCACCCATCATCGGCACTGGGGAGCACAGAGCTGATCTGATTGGCTGCAGAATGAGGCCTAGCACACCCAGTTCTGCCGAAGTCCCGGGAGAGCGACCACTCTGTCTGACTCACCCCTGCTAAAATAAACCCAGCCGTTGTGAGAACAAGGCCTGGGAAACAGAAGAGTTTTGAAATGGCATTGGGGGTTGGGGGGTACGTTGAACGCATACATTCTGTATCACAGCTGAATAAAGAGTAGACAGACTGAAGGAGGGGACCGAGTGCCTCTACTAAACCCCCCTACAGCTTGGAACACTCTGTCTCAAATCTTGTTTTCCATTATTATCTGCGCCAGGAGGTTCTCTGGTGGGTTTCAATATTAAAGCGGTTATCCATTACAAATCAAGATCCGTGCCACCACCAAGCAGCTTTTTCAGAACATTGAAGCCCAATGAAGCTTGATGGAAGAGTAATACCATAATCATCTTCACGTCAGTACGCCGGTACATGACATGCCTGCAGTCATCCCAGTGTTTGTTGAGCTGATGTCATTCCTGATGTTCTCTGCTGAACCCTGACTGACCTTTATCTGGCTCCAGGCCTCTCTCTTGAACTATACAATAAACAAAAGGCAGCTTAGATCCTCGTATGTCTCACTTCTCCAAAACCCTCTCAAGAGTCAGTTTAAATCCAAAACCAAGCCTAAAGTTGTCATTTATCATCGCTTTGCTTTTTTGGGGGGTGAAATCAAGTTATTTCAACAGGAATCCAAGTCATTTCAATAGGAACATGTTTCAAGTTAGTCAAATTTGTCACATTGACTAACAGAAAGCCGCTTGGTTTAAAAGTGACTTCTGTGTGAGCTTCATTGACAAACAATGGATCTTTTTTTACCTAGAAATTTCGCTAATATGACCTCACCTTAAAGGGGTCATATGATGCGATTTCAATTTTTTCTTTCTCTTTTGAGTGTTACAAGCTCTTGGTGCATAAAGAAGATCTGTAAAGTTGCAAAGACTAAAGTCTCAAATCCAAAGAGATATTCTTTATAAAAGTTAAGAGTCAGCCACACCTACCTAAAACGGCTCGTTCTAACACGCCCCCACATACCTACGTCACTATTTGGGCAGCGTTATGCAACTCTTCCCACATCTTCACGCAAAGAAAGTGTTGTTGCCGCCGCCGCCATGTCGAGAAGGCACTGTGTGCTTCGTTGTGAAAGCGAAACTACTTTGTTTGGCCTTCCAAAAGAGGACGATATCGGCTTCGTCATGCCTGGAGCTGATCCATGCTGGTCGCTGAGGAAATACTTCAACTTCACGCTGTGGATCGCCGGATCGGCTTTCACCGTGGATGAAGCGGAGTCCAGCCTGGGGTCGTCACATGTGGTTGCCGCAGGTATCTCAATATGGTAAGGGATGTAACATTTCCGTCACACGCTTGAGGTATTCGGCCAATCACAACGCACTGGATAGCTGGCCAATCAGAGCACACCTCGCTTTTCAGACCGATGAGCTTTGTAAAAATCGACACGTTTCAGAAAGGTGGGGCATAGAGGAGAAACAATAATGTACATTGTGGAAAATAATGTGTTTTTTGAACCATAAACCGCATAAACATTTCATTACACCAAATAATGTTCTTTTTAGCAGCATCATATGACCCCTTTAACGCAACCAGACGCTATCGTAAATTAAATGAATGGGCTGTGTTATGGCTACCAAGCCTGTTAATGTTGACTAAACTGAAGCAGTTTAAGAAACACTCTGACGTTGACCTGGACTGTGTTGACATTACTGTTACAACAAATATTTCAGCTGTATCTTCATGGGTGCTTGCAGAGCTCCAGAGGACTGTAGAGACTGTATGATAAATGAATATACCATTTGGTTTACGGTTCACTGATGGGAACCATCCCAACGACTAATAACTCACTTGAAACTCTCACAAGTGAAACCATACATTAATAACAGTGAAGGCTGTAGAGATATCGTCATGCACTTGAAAGTCTGATTGTTAAGAAACCTGTGAAGAGGTGTTACTCCCTTAAGGCATTAAAAGCAGTTAAACTTCCTGAACAGGCATGGTTAGCCAGCTAAATGATTAACTTAATGGTGAGATAATGTTTGGGTGTGAGTTTGAAAGAAAACCTAGATATTAATACAAAAATATACTGTATATATAATGAAACCAACATCAGACCGCTGAAATAAAACCCTGTACCCTCACCATAACCAAACCTTTAGTCACTTTTTCATGACATTTGATCACACATCTTATTTGATACAACAACATTTCTATCAGATCTTCTCAACATGCGCTCCAGTAATAATTACCAGATGCCTCATTCGTTGTCCTTCACTCATGTTTAGCATCAACATCCCCATTTTAATTCATGCTGACATGGAATTTTAAAAAGATTTCAAACTATCTGCATTTACCCCTGCAGACACTCAAGGTCTCCACTTCAAGGCAGGCCATGGAGCGGAGAGACGGATCGGAGAGCTGCCGTGTCTGGAGTCCCATGGATTGCTGTGGGAAATGCGGGCCGAGGCAAAGGATCTGGCAGGAAAATCCCCAGCGTATTGTTCCGATTCCAGACCGTTCCGACAAGTTCCTTCACCAGTTCGGTCTCTAGACTGCTTGCGTGAGTGTTTGTGGGTGTGTAGTTCTCCGCGAGAGTCAGCGCTCTCTGCAGCACTTCAGCCCTGGCTCCAACACTGACTGACAGGAGAGGCGGGACTACAGAGCTGCAGCTGTTAACCCTCAACAGCACTGAACACTGGTTAAAAACAATAGTCCAAAAGCTAACTTAAACTTAGACAATAAAGAGGAAGCCAATGCAAAATTTACACGTACAACCACAACTTCCCATACTTCTTTTATATGCTACTTCAGCTTTAGCAAGGAGTAAATAAATTTTGTACCTTTTTTTCCCTCTTGCAAACATGTTGTCATGGAACAAAAATTACAAAAACAACCAAGCAGCACCCCAGGGATATCTCTGTTTGTCTCTGTCACTTAGTGTGGACATAAACTATTCATATTCAGGGTTTACAGATGAGAGTCAGCATTTCACTCTTCTCATTTGTATTTCAACAATCCGCTTTTCTAATAAAGCACTATGTGTCTCATGGGGATTCAAGCAAAAATGCCATTAAATTTCTTATCTACATCCAGGGATGTTTCTTTCATAGTCGCTGGAGATTAATATTGCAGAGAGGGAAAGAAAATATTTAAACAAAGCCTATCTGAATTAGCTAAAGGGATTAAACACAATGGAACAGGAACATCCCGAGGGAAGGGAATAGGGAACATAGTCCCAGGTCCACTGAGGTGCTGTATGGTTTAGTCTATTTGGGATGTGCAAAACTACATATTTAGTACGGTGGCCGAGAAGTGCAGAACAAATCACAATTCTGAAAACAAAAGAACAAATTACAAACGCAAATGCAAGTCTAAAAAACACAACAACAATTCAGAAAACACAACGACAAATCCAAAAACAAATTAACAAGTCAGAAAACACAACAACAATTCAGACAAACCGGAAAAGGTAGGTATAGTTTGAGACAGTGCCATTGGCTTGGGATTACTCACCGCTGACTGGACGAGACATCTGTCAATCAACGTATCCTGGAAGAACCAGCCGAAGAACAGCAGAGTCGTGGTAGAAAGTTCGGAGATGGTATTAAAGTAGCTCAGTTTAAATGTATTGTATGAATTGCCCTTACTCTGGAATAAAAAATACGGAGTGTATATTTACATTTAGTTAAAAGTGGCTGTAAATCATCAGCTCCAGTGGCGCAGATGGATAAGCGCGTGTCACCGACTTTTTGACGCGATCGACCCGGGTTCGATCTCGCCGAGTTTTTTTTCCCTCCCTTTTCAAATCTCGTATTAGCAATGTGAGCGGTCTGTGCGAACAATTAATTGGTCCTAAACAATGTTGGAAGGTTACTTTGGAAATGTAATGGTTACAGATTACAAGTTACCCTATTCAAAATGTAATAAGTAGTGTAACTTTTTCAATTACTTTATTAAAGTAATTAACTGATTACATTTGAATAATTATGTTTTTCTGAACTGTTAATCATTTTCAAACATTTAAAGCTGGCATGGTTAACATGTAATTGGTAGATGTGCTGCTCAGTAAATTCAAACAAGAGAACCAATCAAAAGCATCAGAATAGCATCGCTTTACTAAACGGCTTTTTAATTACAGGAGGATTATTAACTTGGCATGCTATCTGAAAAATAGAACCCTTAAGGGGACACTCAAAAAATAAAATATAATATAAATTATATTCCATCATTGCATTCTGTTTTTATTCACAATTTGTACAGTGTCCCAACTTTTTTGGAATCAGGTTTGTATGTGTGTGTGTGTGTGTGTGTGTGTATATATATAAACTATAACTAAATTTAAATTTGTTTGTCATTGGATGATATTGTGACACATT
Source organism: Sinocyclocheilus grahami (assembly GCF_001515645.1). NCBI lineage: Eukaryota > Metazoa > Chordata > Actinopteri > Cypriniformes > Cyprinidae > Sinocyclocheilus > Sinocyclocheilus grahami. The sequence continues at coordinate 70,416 of NW_015506890.1, forward strand.
GTGTCCACCCATAAAACTATATTTTAGCAATAACCCATCCAATGGAGTCTCATGTGAACTCACTGGACAAACAGATCCAACCAAAGATTAGAGTGAAAACAATCCATTTCCACTAAGCTGTAATGAGACAATACTAAGACTCGTATGTCAATATAATATAACGTGTACGTCTCCAGATAACTTGTGGGAACATAGTCATAAATGTTTCAGTAGGGGAATTTGTGAGGAGTGGTGACGTTAAGTTTCACTACAACTAGACGGGTGGGTTGAAAAGAGGAAGGATGGGTACAGTCTGTCCTCCAGCTGGAGCAGGAACAGATCATGTTGATTCAGGCCAGTGCAACAAACCCTCTATGAGTTCACAATATCTTTAGGCAGCAGCGAGCAGGACTCAATTACGAGAAAATACAAGAAAAGAGTGTTCCTTTAAAGGTATTTAATGGTGCAGTTATTCTGATAAATGGCATTTACTCAAACTCATAACTTAGTATCTCGAAGCTGATAAAAAGCAGAAATTATGCCTTGTATTAGGATTTATTGCAAGTCTCTTTCAAGTTTATTATCTTATGCTGAATGTTATGAGGTGGTCTGTTGCACATTATGTTCTCATGAAATACACCTTGTACAAGGGCTGTAACCACATGACACTGAGGGTGGTGCCCCCCAAAATTCATAACTGTGGTCCAATGGTTTGGGTTTTCAATGCCACCCATCCCCTCTTCAAAGATTTGTTTACATCTTTGCCTTGAACACATTTCTGTCTAGTAATGCATCAAAGTAAAACACCTTGGCCATATCCATAACCAAAAATCCTGGACACACAATAAATGAATATAATAAAATACAATAAACAAGGGAAAAAAAATACAATTGCATTTGACAGTTTCTTTCTGCTGTTTAAAGATGGTCACAAATCATGAGATTAAACACAATTGGCAGCTATACTTTAAATTTCTCCTCAAGTTTATAGATATAAAAATACTCAGATGACAGAAAACAAATACAACTAAACTATTTTCCAAGTGTATGTATATTATATATATATATATATATATATATATATATATACACACACACACACACACACACACACACTCAACTACAGCTGTATATACACAGCTACTGTACCGTTGTATTTTAGGAAAATATCATCATATTTGGTGGTCTGTGGCAGCCAACCCCCGATCTAATCATTTAAAAAGAAATAGATTATTAAAAGTCCCCTGCACTAATAACCAAGAGATCCTTGGCATCCTTTTATGCACAACTAAGAAAACTGAAACACTAATGGAATTTGTAATGTTGTTTGCATTTTGGCAAAATATTGCAAAATATCTTGCAAGCAGCAAATGTTCTAGCATATAGTACAAGCAGCACTTGATTAAAATAACTCTAGACATTTGCAAAAAGTCAGCAAATAAACAGGGTAATTCTGAGGTCGTGTTAAATACTTAAGTGTCTAAATGAGTCACAGTTTCATATCTATTTCAATGCAACACCCTGAGAAACGGCTGATTGACACAGAATGAGATGAAGTTAGTCATGTAGTGGGGTCAGAAATACACACATGCCTGGTGGGGTCTCTGTTTACTTCCCTTCTGCACTAAATTATCCAGCAGCCCGAGGACACACTGACATTTTCAAGGGCAATGATGTCCATAGGGAGTGAAACATGAACATTTCTTGCGCTCGGATAGATGTAGTTCGGAAAGGTTCACTGCCATTCCGCCCACAGGACCATCCCTTTAGTGTCGTCTTATTAGGGTCCATATACCACTAAAACATTTCCATAATTAAACTTTGGACAGGATTGTGAAAGCCAGACAGAAGAAAAAGACGATAACGTCGGGGTGACTCAAAGAATTCAACATTATTTTTAAAATGGCCAAATGATAATTATCAGTTCACTCGAAAAGGAAAAAAAACAAACAAAAAAAAAACCTACTCACCCTCATGTCAATACAAACCCTTTTTGACTGACTTTCTTCCTTGGAGCACAAAAAAAAAAGAATGCCTGGCTGCTGTTTTCTATAAAATAATGAATGGGGACTTGATTGAAACAAATCGTTTGGTTCAGTGAAATGATAAATGGATTCACAGAAAAGAACAAAAAGACTCAAAAGAACAATTCGTTTATAAATCAAACATTGCTATTTCTCTCATGAAGGCACTAGGAGGATGTTGCATAGAGCGCTTTTTATTTGACATATTTTGAGCCCGAGAGACCCTGTCCTCATTCACTTATATATCGGCATCATACTGGTTAAATGATAATAAAGATTTTTCTAATTAATAATTGTATGTCATTATCGGAAATACATAATTAAAATTACTGATTTTAGTTTTCAATGATTTATTTTTTATAAAAAATGGTTTTATAAAGTGAGTAACTGTTTACCATTTACGCTGTTCAGAGTATCATGTTTTCAGGCAATAAATTAAACCGGTCATAGTAAAATTCTTCAACAATAAGCGGACTCTTGATGTTGTTATAGTTTATCCACTTCATGTGCATGAAATAAACACTGACACATTCAAACGCGTCATCTAAGAAGTGTTAATTATCAGTTTTTCAGCCTTACAAAACTGAATTTATTTATTTTTGATGAATATTTGATTGGTGAAATTATGGGTCATCACTAGACAAAATAGTAAAGAATTCAAACATCTGCCATTTATCTGTTACCAGCCATAGCATTAAATTAATTATCAGCTTATCGATATTGTCCAGAATGTCACGTTACGGTATTTTTTTATTTATTTTCATTACTTTAAGATATCCAACAAAAATCCACCTTTTGTGTTCCACAAAAGGAAAGAAAGTCATAGAGCTCTGGTATAATGAATAAAATAATTATTATTTCTGAATGATGAACTGTTCCTTTGAGTTACAGCCAAACGAAAACCACAACATGACTGCAAGCCTAAGAATCCTCAATATCCGAGGCTTTAGGCAATCATATTTGACGCAAAATCGATCACATTAGCTTACGAGTCGTGCACCCTAAAATGAACCAAGAACACTTTGGAAAAGAGTTAAAGGGAGCACTTAAGACATGATTACATGTTGGCATTCACATGCAATTCCTGTGTAATTCCCCATGTCTTACCGCAAATAAATTTCTCAACCTTCTGGCAGGCCTTATTTTCTCAGTGTCAAATCGGGGCGGTAGTTTAACAGATGAGGAGGAAATAGGAGCTTGGGAGTAGAGTTAAGGCTTACGGGCCTGACCAAATGGGCTCACTCACCATTCTTGCGCTCTTTAATGGGTAGAAGGCTCTGAGTGGGCTGCAGAGACAATTCCTCCAGGTCATGGGTCACCGCTTCGCTCCGTGGGCTCGGCACCAGCACCCCCAGTGCACCCGAGTCACCCTCCACTCCCAGACTCTCCTGGGGCTCCATGTCTCCTCAGGGGGAGAGGCAAGGATCTGTCCCAGGACACTACCACAGTGGTACAGACGACTGGCGGGAATCTCGGACTACACTCTGCCAGAAAAACAAAAAGAAAAAACAAAAGGCTTTCAAGTGTTTTGCAGCCCTTGTAAACATTAGAAAGCCCTACTGGAGCTTAAAGTTGTTGTTGTTGGGGTGTGGTGGGAAAACTCATTTACTAGTATGTGGTTGATTGCAAATAAACGTTAAATGAGCCAGAAATGTGGCTAAAAGGTTAATGTACCCATTTGTATCACATTGCTGAGATCCAAGATACATTTTGTTGTAAACTGGTGATGGTAAACTTAAAAATAAGCTCTTCTTTTAATAGCTTGATTGAAATCTGACCAGCCAATCTCCCAACCTTGAACTATCCACTCCCATGCATTTAATCAAGTAAGTTTGATGGTCCTCCCAGTTAACCTATAAAGAAAACTCTTAAATCCTTATGGCTGATGTTTAAAAGCGCAAGTTGTATAAGTCTTGTTGTGGCTCCAATCCAAGACAAGTTATACGGGAGTATATCCAGGCAGCACGTCTGGCCCAGCTGTTTAATATGTTATTCTGACAGATGCTTTACATCTTGGTACACAGAAAGGCCACTTAGGACAACTCTGTCTGTAATATCTGTTCGATCTAATTTTGCAATGTACTGGGCTTGAAAATATATGTAGCCATATTTCATGGTTCAGACATGGAGATTTATAAAGCAAATATTTTAAATGACCACAGGGCTCCATAAAGTACAAGACATGTAAAATTCAATGTCACACTGCAAATTTACGATCAACATATCAGGGATACCTGTATGGCTATGCTAAAAGTGATGCAGACTAGTGATGCATATTAGTCACTTACCCTAGTTAGGCTAAATACCCATAACTAAAATGTATTTTGACATGCCTTGTGTTTACAATTTCAAAGTCTATTAAAACTAAGAAAAAAAAATAAAACATTGTATTTAAAAAAATTGCTTTAAAGAAACTTAATTGGCTGTGGTTCTATTACTGGGATGCTGAACTGATATTTCTTAATTACATTATTTCTAGCATTTCAACAATACAATATTATAAAATAATAACTAGCAAACACTTGGATGTAAATTTTCACAATTCAGTGGCTCCAAAAATTATTTGGACTCTGAAACAACACTTAAATACACAAACAAACAAAAAAAATGATGTCCGTGTTGTATATTTGTATATGATGTATGTGGTATATTACACACAAATATGCAACAAAGGCAGACTTCTGTCCATATAAAGTTCAATCAATAATTAAGAATGTTTCTGAAAATGTGAAGCGAATTTGTAATAAAGCTCATTATTTGGTTCCATATGCCATTTAGTTTGAAATTTTTAATGCAATGAAACAAAAAAACATATTGAAGGATTACAAATATACAAGAAGAAATACAGAAGTTTGAACCTTTTGGTTAGTTTATCAAATATATCTCAACATTGTATTTCGGAATATTACATTTTAATTCTTAGACTCTTCTATTGAAAGGACGAAGACAAAGATGCTTCTCTTTGGAATGCTATCAAATGAATTTGATATGCATTTTGCATGATGTCTGTTCTCTTTCCAGAAGGATGAGAACTAAAGAGGCAGCATAAGAGCAGACAGACAGACTGCTGGGGTGTGGAGCTATAGGTATCCAGCTATGCAAATGCTCCTGTCAAAGACTAATCCTGCACTTGGCTGTTCTATCCATCCATGCCAAGCTGAAGACAAAGTGGAGTTTGGCAAAACCACAGCATCTGCTTATTCTACCCTGACTGAGTCTGTCTGGATTGCTTCACATAGAGTTTTTAGTCTCAGTGGAAGGATGGAGATTTGCCTATGTGCAATGTGATGGACTGGAAAAAAGAAAAGAAAAAAAAAAGTAAACGTATGAAAGAGGGTTTGTTTTGTTGTGAGAGAAGACTCTTGCTTCGCTGATGTGCCAGAAAACACCCACCACCTTCTCATGATGGTGCTCTTCTCTCTGGAGACTTCAGTTCAGCAATGCTGAGAACAAGCACAGGCGCATCCCTACGGGTACATGCTTTTGTTCTGAAGCCACGAGTCTCACGACAGCCAATGAGTGATCACGGGTTGGCGTTGACTTGGCACAAGTGTTCAAAACATCCTCCGCCCACTGTATGGTTATCTAGAAAAGGCTAGTTTCTATAACAGCCGCCATAAATAAAACACTCTTGTGATGTTATTTTTACAATGCTAACGTGATGTGGAGCACTTGAGTGGTGCAGCGTACAAAAGATAACCATGGTAAATTAACATTTGGCATAGTTATGATTACTTTTTTGCCTACCATTCATCCTTGTTATCTTGTTTCTATCCTACATAGTTTTACATATACATAAACCAAAAATTATTCTGACACCAGATATAATTTTTACTAGTGGGTGCAGGACACTTTAGTTCATTTAAGTGAGGATAGCAAAATAAAGTAAACGGTGACATATTATACCCAAAAATTCTTCATACACAGTGGACTACCAGTAAAATTGATAATTTCTGGGACCAAAAATTATTCAGACACTTTGACATGACCATGTTTTGCTTAAGTGTTTTTTTTTCTTTAATTGCTAATGCGACCTTTTTGCACCACAGACTGAACAAAATTAAGCATTGCTTGGTAATTTGTTTACCTAAATTGGTATTATCTAATTGTGTACTTGAATTTAAGTTACAGCTGACAGCTACTCAACCTAATTCATTACATACCTTTCCATCAAAGTTATCTGACATTAAGATGAATTTGTTCTGCCACAGTTTAACTTGTCATACTTTATTACTATTTTCTAAACTATAGCGAATAAACTGATAATGTGAGAAGTGTTGGTGTCTGAATAAATTTTGGTTTGACTGTATACACACATGTATGTCTATTATTTTGCCAATGTAAGCATTATACAGTGGGTACGGAAAGTATTCAGACCCCCTTAAATTTTTCACTCTTTGTTATATTGCAGCCATTTGCTAAAATCATTTAAGTTAATTTTTTTTCCTCATTAATGTAACACACACATGCATACTAAAAATATACGTAAATAAACAAACAAAAAAAATAATTTGAATTTTAAATATAAACATAAAATTAAACAAATGAATAGATGAATTAAAAAAAAAGTGTGTCAGTATAATACAAAGCCTCATGCAACAATCATGCAATAACAATCATAAAAGTCCATCCCAATTTAAATTTCACAACTGTAGTTTTAATCCTAGCTGCCCGTTCAAATTATTAAATACTTTTTGAATGAAATCTACAATGGGCTACATTAAAATCATTTGTAATTCTACTTCCATTTAAATAAAATACACTATGGTGGACAACAGACCAAAGAAAACCAGTTTATGTTATTAAAAAGGTCTACAACTTGCTGAGATATAAAAACAATACCTTTAATTCTAATCGGTCCTTGCAGATGATTTACCTGTCAAAAGAGAAGGATGCTTTGTGACACAGCGCTCCTTATAAAGATCACTAGGTCATGGTTCCTGTGAAACAGAAAAGGAATATTCTGTCATTAGATGAAACAGAACAACAGTAGGTAGAAGCGACATAAATCTTCCTATTAGCGGTTTTCTATAGGTGAAAGCAGAAACGCTGTCTGTACCTCATCCGGCTGCAAAGCAGCATGTGAAGAAGAGGGCAAGGAAAGGGAATGGTGGTTTGCATCTAATCAATGCAGTTGCTGTGGAAACGCTAATCTGCTTGTGTGCTGATTAATAGCTAAACAATAGGATGACAGATATTTATGGATGTGTGCCACTCCACAGAAGAGGCCATCAAGAGATATGGAAAACAAGCTTATGAGAGTCTGCACTCAAGCCTCAAACACAACCTCCGCAAACAAGGACATTAATATTCATTAAAGCACAAGACAAACATTCAGCTGCTGCTCTCTACGGCGCATCTGAAATTCTGTGATTACTTTTTAGCATTACTCCAGTCTTCAGTGTCACATGATCCCTCAGAAATCATTCTAATATGATGATTTGCTGCTCAAGAAACATTTATTATTATTATTATTATTATCAATGTTGAAAAGAGTTTTACTGCATAATAGTTTGTGGGAACTGTTATACATTTTTTCAGTATTCTTTGATGAATAGAAAGTTCAAAAGAGACGATTTATTTGAAATAGAAATCTTCTGTAACAATTGTAATTTTATTAACATATTTACTGTCGGTTTTGATCAATCTAATGCATCCTTGCTGAACAAAAAGGATTCATTTCTTTCAAAAATGGTGATTGACCCCCTTTGCAGAAATATACAGCAGTTTTAGCTTCCACAGCTATTATTTTTAATTTATTTGATGAATGCATAAAGAAAATATCCTAAATATGTGGACTTAAGGACTTCATTCTTGGTGAGTTCACAACCACTTTCAATGGAAAGCAGAGAAAGCAGATTAAGTGACTCAGTGAACACTGTGATCTTGCTATCTTGTGCAAATGAAAAACAACAGGTTGATGAATGTCTTAACTCTTCCAGACACACAAGCTCCGATGACTTGACTAAGCCTTGGCTGGGTTTCTTGCCTACTCAGATTCCATGCTCTCAATCTTATTCATCTGAGTTTAAAGACTTTCGGCTGTTTTCTCGCTAAGGATCAGCGGTAAGCCCCTTAGTGACACTATGACAATTCATCTTAGACCAGCACAATTTCAAAACCTCAAACAGAATTACATGTATGATTTTGAAGTGGAAATTCGGGCCAAATTGGGACATCCCTGTACCGCTGTCTGCCAGTAAACTCAATGGTCGGTTCACTGGATTCTTTGCGCTGGGATGCATTTTCACTCCACCTAGAATAGGAAGCAAAGATGTGCATGACTGAGAACTCCGAGTAAACAACTTCTCTCTCCATACGGAGGGAGATTGTGGCTGAACTTTAACTAATATAAATCACACGTCGTAATAGACACAACAACAAAGCAAAATTAAAGAACACAGATGCAACTAATTTCCATAATGACCAATGCAATCTATCAAGAACAGCACAAATTAGCAACTTTCACAACCACGTCAAGTACAAAATGGGTTGATGTGATTTAAATAATTAGGGCCCTATGAAATCCATTAAATTTTTTCCCAAATTCCATTTTTTCAGTTTTTAATTTTATTAGACTCTGTTTTAATGGTTAAATAAATTTTATTCATCAAAAAACATGTCTTACAATATTAAACAGCAATTTATTTTTTTACCAAAAATTAAATTTTTTGTCCCTATGAAATACATTTTTCTTTCTCAAATTCAGTTTTAGTTTTACAAAATTTAGTTTTCCATGAATTTTCTGGATTGCATTTTAATGGTTTCATTAAATATTAATAATCAAAAGCATCTCCAATGAATTGATTTTATATAAAAAGTAATTTATTATTATTTATTTTTAAATACTGTTCTGTGTATTTACACTTTTCTGCTAAATAAATTCTGGTAAATATATTTTTCTGGTAAATATTCATTTAAAAGTAATGTTTTAATAATACTTTTATTAGTAGTAATAGTACTACTATCATTACATTAAGTAATATTTCTGTCACAGTTTCTTCAAGTTAAACCAATTCTTTTATTTGATGGGTTGCTGTGAACACCTTGTATGACTTTACATGAGATTTGATGATTGTTTTACTCGAAAGAAATGGTAAAATGCTCATGAAGTGGCAAGTTTATATCGCGTTTTGATTTAAGTGCACTGACCTACTATTCATGAATCCATCCAAAATTGGGTCCTAAATAATTATGCAAATACCAGTAAATTGACGACTGCAAAACGAGTTAATCACATTGCAGAATTTATTTAAAGGTGCAGTTTGTAAATTTACATCTAGTGGTAAGGTTGCAAATTGCACATCGAGAAGCTACGGAGGCTGACACAGGACAAAGAAGTTTCTTCTACATGGGTAAATTAAGGAATTATACTTTATTATTATTCAGTAAACCAATATGTTACTGTGAATATTGTTGTTACTTGTTCATCATTTTTTCAGTATTTTATTCGCAAGAACAACAGTGACGAAATGCACTCTGTAGAGCAGTGTGTCTGTTTAGGGCTACTGTAGAAACATGGCGATGGAAAACAGCAACTTCTATGCAAGGGGACCCACAAGGTTATTATAGTTTAGAATTTTAGAATTTGTTTTATTTTAATATCGTTTTCAAATTTGCTATAAAATTCAGTTGAGTTTTTATTAGTTTAATTCATTTTTTTTGTTCGTTTTAGTTTAGTTTTTATTTTGTGAATGCATTTTTATTTTGTTTTTATATAGTTTATTTTAGTTTCAGTTTTAATGAAAGTTTAGCAGAATTAACAGATCACTTCCAGAACGCAGGCCAAAGAAAGACATAGGCATAATTTAACATTAGTGAGGGAAACATATAGCGACACAAAACGCATGCTGAGATTGATTAGATAGTAAAAGTATACACATATACACCGAAGAAAGCAGGCAAGCCTATTTTTTACTAAATTAATCTACACAACTCGCGCTTAATGTCATATCCAATTATGTGTGTTGAGATATTTAGTATGAAAATAAATGTAGCCTGATTTGGTTATATGTCTTTTCTTATTTAATCATAATCATATTGTAACTGTGGTGTCTTGCTCACTTTTCCGTGAACAGCCGTGCATCAATCAAAACTGGAACTAATGAAATTCAATAATAACGGCAATTGCATTTAACAGTAAATTATGAACAGAATGTTCTTTTCATTTATGAAGAATTATAAGTATGATGTGACTTAGCCAAAGCACATTTGTTCAAAAGCCTGGCAGAGTGATCACAAGATGCTAGACAAAAGTTTTGTGTTGTTTACAGAAAGGATGCGCGTTCTCATCTTTTTTCTGTTAATTATCATGTCTTTTTCTTCAAAACACCAACTTAGAATGCCTAATGTTGGTTTGATTGCTTGTGTTACATGATAAAATAAATAATCTTGCTTACCTGATGTAATAGATTTAATGCGAGTGCGGTTCGGGTCACGACTTGTGGTCTTTATGTCAAACGGTTCTCGTCTGGTACAGAATTAAATTAGTGCTGCTGTCAGATAATGGGTCATGATGCACCATTACATGTAGGCTATTTCCCTAAACCTCCACACAGTTTGTATATTTTTCTGCCAAGGGGTGAGAACGTAATGATTGCGAAAACGATTATTTATTTTTGATAATTATTATTTTATTTCAGTTAGTTTTTCAATAACTGTCGTTAGTTTAGTTTCGTTTTAGTTTTTCAATTATTTTGACGTTTTTATTTTATTTCAGTTTACGAAATAGTTTTTTTTCATCAATCGTTTTAGTCTTAGTTTTAGTTTACGAAAATAACCTTGGTACATAGATAGAAATTGCTCAAAGGCAATAAAAACATAACGGTCCATTATGTAAGATCTTCATACACCTCTGAAAACATGTGTATATTATATTGCATTTCTGTCAATAGATCCTCCTAAATATTACACACTGCACCTCTAAATATTATTTTACCATAAATTTTGCGTCTGAAAGGGAAACTCCAACAAATGCATATGCAGCCACAAAAATAACTAGGTCCATGCTTTTTTATTGCTAATTGTTCACTGCATGTTTTTAGTCAATCCTGTCACAAGTTTTTTAATGCCAAAAGAAGGTTTGCGCCGGTGCAAGTTGTAGATAAATCTGGCCCTAGGCATCATAAACTTAACAACTTTTGTAAATGTTTTTAGAGAAAAACATAACACTCTAAACAGCTGTCACACTAGATATTCAAGTTGTTCTGAACACAACAAAGCCCCACAGAACCATGCGGCTTGTTGCAAATGAAAACAATGTGTCCTCAAACCGGCTCAAAATATTCTCTGATAGTAATATCTCTGGATAAAATCAAAGTCTGAAGATAAAAAATACAAGTCCATCATAAACTACGCAATTTCCTGTGAAATCTGTCAATTACGACCGGCCAAAAATCTTTACACTGCTTCTAACTTTTGGGAACTAACGTCGATTCAAATCAGGACAAAATTGTGTAGTGTATTCCAGCCTGAAGTCGGAGTTTGCGATGTTGAATGGAAAAAAATCCTAGGTGTGTTTCTCAGTTGTGTTTATTAAAATAGTTAACATTGTTCCATAAAGTCCAAACACCAATCCAAGTGGCGTTTGGCAGGACACATTATGGCCGCATTACTACACAATGAGAACTTCTCTTCACACAAACACTGAATGACTCATCCACAGTAAACTGGAGGGGGTCAGCAGTGCTGCTAAATATAGCTGTGAGACCGGCCAGAATAAGCATCAGAAATAAAAAAGAAACCCCTCCAACGCTTTTCCATGTGTGCGCAGAGAATGCAGGCATCAGGAGTCAGCACAAAGAAAACACTGTGAGAGCCGCTCAAATGAGGAAAAGGAAAGAGAAGAGGGAAAATTCCTTTACCATTCCCAAAAATTATCCCACATTTTTAACTTTCCCAGAAAGCCAGCTAATTCCCAAGAGGTTGTCCCTGAGCACAGCACACATGGCCTTTGCCCCTCCCACTTCCCCTCATGCCATTGGCCCATAAACCAGAAATCAAAATAGCTTGCTGTCAACTACTCGGCATTTGATGAGGTTTATTTGATTGAATTTAAAGTCAAATCCCCAAAAGATGCAGATTTACTTAAAAGTGGTGCTCATCAAGGATTTAATGCAATTTAAAAGCTGACTCTCTGGTTTCCACGTGACCATACAGTTACTTCTCAGAATCTACTTGCCATTTTTGATAATATGATTCAACCCAATTAGTAAGACATGCAGTTACAATGCGTTTTTATTAGATTTCCGTGAAACTACATTAGCACAAACCTTATGCATCTTTTTCAGAACAGCAGATGTTTGGATGTCTGATTCATGGTAGCTTACTATTTTCATCAAGCAACAATGTGGCAAACAATGACATAATCTTGTTGATCATTTCGAACAATGACCAGAGTGATGAAATAAGCAGTTTCATAGTGTTCTTTTTGGGTAAACAAACATATCAACACCAGACATCAGTGCTACAGTTACTCAAAAACAAACTGGAACAACGACAGCTGTGTCAAAGACAAAATAGAGTTTTCAAGATAAATAATGAGAAAAATGTTAAAGATCTATGTGCCTATCTCTATTCATGTGGGTTTGAAACCCTTTTTATAATTTAATTTTCATATTTTTCACATAATTAAGATTTTAATTTTCAGCATGACTGTTACATGACTGTAATGTGGTATAACCATAAAGTAACAAATTATTTTTCTTGAATACATGCGAGCGTACATCTAAATCATTATTTTCAAAAAAGATTTTTAAAGGAATAGTTCACCCAAAAATGAAAATCTGCCTAAAATGCACACACCCTCAGGCCATCCAAGATGTGGATGAGTTTGTTTCTTCATTAGAACAGATCTGGGGAAATTAGCATTACATCATAAACAATGGCTTGAAATAAAAAACGCCTCAATGATGGATTTGTTTCCTACAAACCTGCAGCTTTTCATTTCACACCATATTAATTGATGGACTGTAGTCATGTGGATTACATGTGGATTATTATTATGATTATTGCATTTTTTATCTAATGGCACACATTCACTTCAGAGGATCCATTGGTGAGCAAGTGACGTGACGCAAAATTTCTCCAAACTCATCTACATGTTGGATGGCCTGAGGGTGAGTACATTTTCATTTCATTTGTGGGTGAGCTAGTCCTTTAAATATAAATATATATATATATATATGCATATTAAATCATATATCATTCATTTTTGGGGAGTCACAGCACATAACATTTTGCAACCTGAACCTTGTCATGCAATAAAATCATCTGATAATTTAAGAGACTTCTTGACTTTGACACTCAATCTTGAGGGTACTTTTATGATGCATTTCCTGTTTCCTCCGCCATGTTTCTGCATTAAGTTGCACCAAATGACTTTGATTTGGCAGACAATATTTATATTATTTAACAATGCATGCTGACTACTAGACTTTCCCATTCAGTAATATATTAAAGGAGATGGTTCAGAGAGAACCGACATATGAGGAAAACAGGCACAACCCAACGAGTCATTTTGCACAATCTTATCAGAACGCATCCCACGCAAGTTCGTTGACCATTTGAGAAGCTTAAATTTTGGTTTGGCCGAGCTGACTTACTCATTACATTGACGGCTTTTGATCTAAGGACACCTGAGCTTGGATATGAATCTGGTTCATCAGCATCAAAGCCTGTGAGGTCGCATCACATGACATCTCAGTGGAATGTTATTGTGTCATGTGAGTGGGGGTGGGGTGGGGTGGGGGGGCTTATTTGTCCTGATTCTCTTTTCACCAGGCATCTGTTTGAAATATGAACTCAAAAAGCCAGGAAGATGTTTAGTTTAACGGAACAGTGATATCTACTTAAGCAATGACCTCATTCTTATTTGTGAACTTTACATTTCCAAACTACAGTTCTAATGCACAAAATAACATTTACCCGATGATAACAGGTAACGATAACAAGCTTGAGGCCGCAAACTTTAAGTCAAACAGGCGACGCAGCAGACTAAGAAAACAATGTCCAGACCACCAGGGACACATCATGCTTACAGCCACTATAAATACCAGGACCTACAGCTTTCAAGTCCAGCTGTAGTCTAAAGATCCTGTCTTAACTGTAGACGTGTGGACATTGACCAGATGATGGAAGGTAGTATCAAAACACTGCCCGTTGTTTTACACAAAGTCAAAGAATTCCTTTAAATTGATTCACAGACAGAGAACGGTCCTCACCATTTATCTTTTCAGCACACGCTGTTTGACGAAGGACATGTGTGTGAAATATGCTGTGGTGAACTGACACCTGCGGTGGGTAAGATTCAGCCTGTCATCAATAAAGAATGCTTTATTTTGCAAGTCAACGTCCATAGCATGAGCTATATTTAGGCGAGAACAGACTACGTTGTTCAGAGAATAATATTTGATCATTATAGATTAAATACAAAAATGTGAGCCGAGAAGCCGCGAAAATAAGTTTGCATTTGATGCCATGCAAGCTAACAGGCATGGATAAACAAAACACGTGGCTGTGCCATTTAAGAGCTGCTTGCAAATATTATTCTTAAATCATAACACACATTCACTATTTTCACAACTCTGTTTGTCTAGTTTGCCTGACATATTTCCATTAATATGACAAGCTTAAATAAATATCAATAATAACAATCTGGTTCATCCAGTCCTGGGTGGCTGTCATGCTCTTCTTGACTACAATGACGGCAAATAGACAGAAACACAATAACAGTATTACTGTAAGTGTACAATAATGATACTGTAGGTCGAAAATGACAACCTATTAAACTGAATTTAGTGAATATTAATGTATTCAATATTGCAAGAAAAGGTGGCCTATAGTCCATACTATATTTAGGCATAAAACTGGGCTAATCAAGGATTTTCTACCAGCAGTAGAGAGTAATTGGTCAGGCCTGTGGCAGTAAACAATGGGAGTGTTTTAGGCACCACACCTCCACACAAATCACGCTAAAGCTAAAGGTCGCTGCATGTGAACGCTCAACAATGCTGCCTTGCAGACACACCCATAATGCCAAGAGTGTGTCTATGCTCAACAACAATTTAATGAACTCTCAAGACGGTTTCACTTGTTTATGGTAACAAATACTCGACTCAAAACGCACTCGGTGACCTCACACCTGTTGAGTTAGAGCGAAGCACACAATTTATTAATTCTATGCATCTTAAATGACTTTTTAAATTTTTTTTATTTTTTTGTTAGAATACTCTTTGAATGCTTGCGCTGTACAAAGTGGAAATGTGCCGCTGTTGCTTTTAGAAGCTATTTCAATTTACAGTCCTTACAAATTATTTGTTTTGTATCCTACAGTCATCAGGTTGATTTTATTCTTGAATAAAACCAGTGTATGGAAACCAGTGTATGATATGCATGCAAGCAGTCAAAATTTAATTCAAGTATATATATATATATATAAGAGCTGTCAAACGATTAATCGCGATTAATCGCATACAAAATAAAACTTTTTGTTTGTATAAAATATGCGGGTTCTGTGTATATATATATATAAAAATACACACACATACAGTATATATTTTGAAAATATTTACATGTCTATATTTATATAAATGACGAATGTCGTCATCTGAACTTTCTATAACCGAGAACTGACGCCACTATTATCAATGTAATGGTGCTTCTAAATATTCCCTAAAATTACTCTAAAAAGTTCTGAAAGTTACATGACACCGTTTCAGCAGCGAAAATATCAGGGGGGAAAATCGGTATAACAGTCCTTCAGTTAGATAAGAGTTCAGTTCGTGACTCATTATTCTGAATGATCGCGCAGGTATTTCATATATAAAGAGTCACGTGCAGCATATTACAATGACTGGAGTGTCCTTCACTCCCTCAAGCGCGCGGCTGTTACATCTTATAGATACACCAATGAAACTGTATAACTATCTTACCGCTCGTTTGGCTTCCAATTGAAACGTGTTCCCACACGTCTAGAATACAATACAACTCCGACAGGGCACTTATTTTCTTTCTTTACTGGAGTAGCAGTTGCTGCTGTGGGTAAAGATGGCCGCTCTTATTGTGTTGTTTAGCCGGTGATGTAATGAAGTTGTGTTAACCCTTCACAACACTTCCGAAGTGATTCCACATCAACATTCAACAGTGCAAGTCATATAGTAATTAACATAACATCTTATTCTGAATGATAAACGTAAACAACAGTCTACGCAGCAATGCAATGCCCATAGATGTAAAAAAAAAAATTATATTACACTGCTAAGGAGAGATTTTCCCTCTGAGGCGCACACTTAGCCTATGTGATTTAGTCAAATCATGTTAGACCTCTGTGCTGAAAACTATTAACTGAAATTTATTAAAGCTGATTTTTATAGATGTAGTATATTTAAATATATTTATAGAAAGATGTTCTGGAGTAAAGTACTTTTATAATGTCATAGGACTGGTTATTAGTGTGCTGCTGAGAGATTCATAAGCTCATATCAGTTACAGACCCTGATGTGAACCCTCAGCCTACTTCTAAATGTCTGTCACCAGTCCAAGTGGGCTCTTAAAATAAACAGTCAAAATTACATGACGAGAAATAAGATAAAGTGATGAACTAAGATAGGCCTAAGTATGAATAATAATAATAATACAATAAAAACTTTATGAATATACACTGAATTGTACCTATATTTCTGTATGCCACTGCCACCTTGTGTGCTTTCAAAGTCAGTTCATGCCCAACAGTGATCATTACACGACCATATCCAAATATAACAACAGGAACATTTCTTGAGGAACTGATACAGCTGTGGGCAGCAAAACATTCCAGCTCATTACTCACAAAACTACATTCAAGCTCCTTGTTGTCACCGAATTTTTAAAACAACAATACTTTGTGTGCTTCCCCAAGGTTGTTGCAGTTCAGAATGATAATATAATAATAACATGAAACTGCACTGTATAGGAGAATGCACTGAACACATGAAAGCAGAATAGGCAAAATAGGCCTATTTGTGCAAAATGCAATAACTGTAGGCTATATACTGTATGTGGGTAGTTAATACATGTCCATGGACTTTTATATTATATGGTCAACATATTATTCATAAAAAGCATTATGAAGTAATTAGCAAAATGCTGTTTAAAATGGTTTTAGATTGAGTTTAGCTTGTTATGGCATGACCTAAAAAAGTGGTTCATGTCAATGATACAAAAGGTACAAAAGCTTTTATTATTATATCATAATAACATGAAGCATTAATGAACTAATATATACACTTCAGGTACAAATGTGTACTTTAAGGTACTAAAATGCACACTTCAGGGGTAAATGAAAGATATACCTTTTGAAAGGGTACTGTCCCAGAGACAGATTTTGTACCTCTGAGAGTTAGGATAGCGCACCCAAAAATGAAAATTCTGTCATAATTTACTCACCCTTGCAATTCCAAACCAGTATGACCAACTTTCTTCTGTGGAACATAGAAAAAGATATTTTGAAGAAACCAAACAGCGTTCCAACTGACTTCTATAGTAATTTCTTTCTCTTTTTTTTTGGCCATACAATGGAAGTCAATGTTAACTGACAATGACCCTCGTTTCTAATGGTAAAATGGATCTAACTGAGCAGTAAGTACACAAGTGCACACACACACACACACACACATGTAAACACTCAACTTAATTGTGAAATGTTTATTGATGGGAAAGCATATGCTGTCTGACGGCGTCAGACAGTGAGAATGGGGGAGGTTTGAGGAGCGTTATTTGGTGTGTAATGAAACCCTTCTCAATGGATGGATGCTGAAAGCTGAACATCTGCATCTAATTTAGTGCCCCTCCTATGATGACGCGGGAACGTCGCCGTTTATAGCTGAAGCATTCATGCCATCCGTGAGTTCTTAGAGTGCGATGGTTAAAGTCCTGCCAGGCCTCAGAATTCACGCCACATCCTGCAAGCGTCCATAATGACATCCCATGGTGGAGCGAAATGTCACATTGTTAATTGACATGCAGAAGGGTGTGTGCGTCCATCATGCCAACCAGACCAGAGGGTCTGACCTAGAACATTCGTCTAAGTGAGAGCAGAAATATGACCCAACCGCTGGGCTGAAGAAGTTGGGTTAATGGTGATTTATTAAAGCTCAGAACATAGAACATGAAGTGACTTCACAAGCTATAGCTATAAGTCAGATATGGTCTCACTATAAAAAAACTCAAATAATTCACTTAAAAAAATGAAAATTATTTTATTTATAATTGTATGTACTCATTGTCATGTTGTTCTAAAGCAGTATACATTATCTTTAAAAAAAAAACCCCACAACATTTCCCATCTATCTCACATTTAGGTACATATTGGAATGAAAGGGATGGATCATGGGTGGATTATCAGTAAAATACATTTTTTAATTTTAGTCTGTTCCATATAACTTCAGAAAACTATATAGCACATCAGTCATTCAGTATGGACTACTTTCATAATAGTTCATTTTTTAATTTTAATTAAATTTTTTTTGTAGACAATTGTTTTAGACTTTGATGTGTAAATAAAAAGCTTTGTGGACATTAAAAAAAATTGAAAAATAACTGCAGTGAATAATGTAGATAAAGGCACAACTTAAATTTTTTGGTAAACTATTTAATATAAAAAAAATAACATTTCGATTATACTATTTATATCACTTTTTTATTAATTAATTAATTAATTTTTTGACAGTATGAAACTTGAATCAGCCACACACATTACCATTCAAAAGTTTGGGGTTGGTAAGATTGTTTAAAGGGGTCATATGATGCGATTTCAATTTTTCCTTTCTCTTTGGAGTGTTACAAGCTCTTGGTGCATAAAGAAGATCTGTAAAGTTGCA
>NW_015506890.1:89340-119862 GCF_001515645.1 Sinocyclocheilus grahami
TGCCTCGTTTATAATGGGTTTTCATGTTTTTGAATCATCACTCCGGCCTGACAGGGCATCATCACAATATGGTAAGGGGCGTAACATTTCCGTCACACGCTTGAGGTATTCGGCCAATCACAATGCACTGGATAGCTGGCCAATCACAGCACACCTCGCTTTTCAGACCGATGAGCTTTGTAAAAATCGATGCGTTTCAGAAAGGCGGGGCATAGAGGAGAAACAATAATGTACAGTATGTGGAAAATAATGTGTTTTTTTAACCTTAAACCGCATAAACACATTTCATTACACCAAATACACAAAATAATGTTCTTTTTAGCAACATGGGTTTTTATGACCCCTTTGATTTTTTTGAAAAAAGTCTGTTAAGTTTACAGAGGCTGCATTTATTTGATTAAAAATACATTTAAAAATAAGTACATTAAAACAAAACAAAGTTGAATTTTCAGCATCATTACTCCAGTCTTCAGTGTCACATGATCCTTCAGAAATCATTCTAATATGATGATTTGATGCTCAAGAAACATTTCTATTATTATATATATATATTAAAAAAAAAACATTTGTTGAAAAATATTTTTTTGTGACATTGTAAATGGATTTACTGTCACTTTTGATCAATTGAATGCATCCTTGCTGGATAAAAGCATTAAATTATTTTAAAAAATCTTATTGACCCAAACCTTTTCAACAGTGTACTGAAAATAAAATTTTGGTACCCATCTGGTCACATGTCTGACTCATTAAATCAATCAATTGGTGGACTAAATGTTTTGAGAGTGACTGGTTAGAGTATCACAGTTTCTTTTAGACAACAAAAATGTGTCTAAATGTTCTACTGAACTGGCTTTGATTTGAACAAACAGAAATTATGTGACAATTAAAACACTGTTTTATGAGACCTGAGACTCTCTGATGATAGATATGCAGAGATCTCTGTGATCTGGGGCTTTGCATGTACTTTACTGCAGTAGCGTACAGCTGTGAAACCGCACACCAAATCAAAAAGTCTCTTCTTTTTTCAGGCATTTGATTTTTAAACTGGACAACTGCTTATTTACGCAATAACTGAAGCTGTCATACTGAAAATGTCATACAATTCAAAAACAAGAAAACATGCTGCTTCAAACAATTGTAAATCGGTGTGACCTAGAGATAATATCTAGTTTTCAGAGCGAGAGTGTTTGAAGTCATGCGTTCTTATCATAATATGTGTAAAATTTTTAAATCTGATATGCAGTCTAAATGTCACCAGGGAATGTGTTGACAAAAACACAGCTAAAGCTTTCCTCATGCCTGACAAGCAGATTTCCTGATCAATCTTGAAGAGATGAAAAACATAATTTGCCAGTCTCCATGACACATTCATAACTGAAGCAGGCTATAAAGCCAAGGAAAGTTCTTGGTTTTATATGAGACCAAAGTCACCCCAGTACGTTTTTGAAGATTTCTTTCTTTCTTTTTTAAGTTTGTGTTAATAATAATGTGAATATTATAAAATGCTAAACTGAAAGAATATTCTGAATTATACTGTAAATTCACACTTGTCCCATCTTTTGTTTTGAAGTAGTTGATAATACCACTTTGATTGGATGTGTTCTTAGTAAACAAAATCATATCGTGTGCCACTCTATATTCTCTGTCATATCTATACTGATTATTATTATTTTAGTGATACAATACGGAGCCCGTAAGGGGACTGATGATGAAAAAAAAACAATATTTCTCTTGCAAAATTACTGAATTCCCCTGAGAAACTTTGCATTCACTCGCAAAACTTTTGAAATGGAAAAAATATGGGATGGGAAGAAAAACTATATTTCAGTGATTTTGAGCAAATGCAAAGTTTCTCATGGGAACACAATACTTTTGTGAGAGAATGAATAAACCTTATTCCTCCCATCTCATATTACTGTATTTTCTCATCACAATGTCCTCTTAGTATGCTCAGTATAAAACAGATATCTTTATACCCTAGTGAAAAAATATATACTAAAATGTATTTGAAATACATTTATTTCATGCTAAGTATACTACAAATACAACTACATATTTAAGTGCTTAATAAAAGTACCCTGCAATTGTACTATTGGTAAATTAAATTAGTAACGTCTGCTAAAATGGAACAACTAATTTTGTGTTTAATACACTTTATTTGTGTGGAAGTAGTGCTGAGATCCAACTAAAGATATACTGAAGTATATTTGATTGTGCTAAAGTGGAATTATTGCAAGTATACTTATAGATATAAGTATGTAAGTATAAATATCTTGAATTTAAAGACTGATATTATACAGAAATCATGCAATCCTTACTAATAGTGATATTAAAGCACATTTCAGGCACGATATTAAGAAATGTGCATTGTGCAATAAAGAAACGCTCCAAATAAAGTTGAATTCAAATTTAAATAAAGTATTTAAAATAAATGACTAATTACTAGGGTAATAAGCATCAAATAAGGACAAAACTAACAAAAGTCCTTATATATGTCATATATAGACAGAGATTTGTGGGCCTAACAGTACCATTCAAAGTTAGTGGTCAAGAAGATTTTTGTTTTTAAAGAAATCAATACTTTTATTCAGCATTGAATTATTAAATTGATCAAAAGTTACAGTAAAGACTTTTACATTGTTACAGACTTCACCTATTTCAAATAAATGCTGTTCTTTTGAACTTTCTATTCCAAGAATCCTGAAAAAAATGTTTAACGGTTTCCACAAAAAACATTGATATTGATATTGATAGCAGTAAGAAAAGTTCTTGAGCAGAAAATCAGCATATCCTTTCTGAAGGATGTGACACTGAAGCATACCTGTCAACATTTGGGTGCCAAAATACGGGCTGTATGGGGGGGCGGAGTCAAAAGTAACGATTTTTATATTATATTATATTATATTTTATATTAATTTAAACAATTATTATCAAACAATTATATTCATTTAGTAGCATAAATATATCTTAGTGCAGAGCAGTACCTGACTTTGAAACTTGCAGCGCTCATATTTAATCAATTAAACCATAGCCTTTTGAAGTGTAGGCCATATCTCAATTTACATGTATATTTGAGTTTTTTTTAGTTTTTTTTCTTCTCCTCCCATTTCTACCAGTGATCATTGTTTCCTTCCCACGGTACTCCCTGTGCACATATCAATAGCATCACTGGTTGTAGGTTCCTAAGTTGAGGGGACAAATGGGTTGACATTTGTATGTGTCGATTGTGTGAGGAAGATGCGTTTCATACAAGATCTGGCAACTGGACAACCTTGGAATTTGTTGACGTGATTATTCATATAATGAGGTTTGACCCATACAAATTAGGGGAGTTTTACCAGAAGCGAATGTAGCAAACATATAAAATATGCCCAGTGGGATTTGTTTTTAATAGAAACTATTATAGGAAACTATAGGAAATATTTTTACCGGGATGATAGCGGGATAGAATGGTAAAATACGGGAGAATCCCGGGAAAAATGGGAGGGTTGGTAGCCTATGCACTGAAGACTGGAGTAGGCTAATGATGCTTAAAATTCAGATTTACCATCAGAGAAATAAATTACATTTCAAAATATATTCAAACTGAAAATATTTATTTTAAATTGTAACAATATTTCACAATAGTACAGTTTTTACTGTATTTTTTATCAAATAAATTCAGCCTTGGTGAGCAGAAGAGACTAAGTATAGTATATGAATCCAGAACCACTGTCTATGGGCAATGACCAGCAAGGTTGTTCTAGGATCTGTGACTGTGATGGGCTGAATTTTGACTCGACCCTGTGAATTTAAGCGATGGATCTGCACGGATCCACACGAGAGCCAGCGACTGATCATGTGAAACAGCAGCTATAAAACAGCCTGAGTGAAAGGGCTTGTTCTGCTTATTGAAGTGAAACAAATCTAATAGAATTCCTTTAGTTTGAAGTAAAGTGTGTTAACTTTGAATCAACCTTATTTTCTTACCATCAGTAGTTTTTTTTCCCCCAATTAAGTGTTGTTTTCAGGTACACTAATCGCAGCGACAATTGTCGAGGTGTTTTAAAAAAGTGCAACTTTTTGTTTCAGAGCCCTAGATGAATAACCATTAGGCTGCTGTCGGTGAAGTGTGACAGAAGAACAGCCGTGAGGAATTACTCCAGCGCTCGCTTATGCCTGTTGTCCCTAGATTAGTGTTTTTTCATTCTTCCTCCTGAAAATGCATGTTTTAATAGTTCATCTTTAGATAAACAAACCTAGCACCTGCAAAACTTCATCTAGCTGTCAAAACAAAGAAGAAGAGGAAGAAACACACACACACACACACACACACACACACAGTGAGAGACTTCTTTTAGAGATTATAGTTTATCTCTATGGTAGATGCTGTTGATGCTGCAAGTGTAACAAGCTTGTCAAGTTTGATTCTGCCGAAAAGACTGGGGCAATAAAACCTAAGAAATATTGTTTGCAGGCAGGATCAGGGAGATATACGACTTGAGAAAGTAAATTTACTCAGAGGAGAAAATGGGAGCAAAACAAATAGACATCCTAGCTCAGATGAAATAGTGTATTCAGTGGAGTAGAGAGTGAGAGGGGAAAAGAAGGGCTGGATAAATTGTAAGGTCTGCCAGCATCGAGACAGATGGGGAATATTTGAGGGCGCTGACAAACGGTGACAGTATCAGTGCTTTGAAATGTAGTGCTGGTGTCACTGTCTCATTAAAACAACCCCAAGACATCCAGCATGATGAAATGCATGCATGTTTTATAGGATATGAAATTCAAAAGAAAAGTAAACTTATGACTGATGATCACTGGGACTAAAAACACGCCCAGGCCTTGAGCACTAGGTGCAGATTAAGTTAACTAGCTGTTATTTGATAAAGGCCGATGGGATTTGTTCTGCATGTATGGCGGTCGAGTGCGTTATGCGCTCAGGGTTGTAGCTGTTGAGTCTCATGGCATTGACTATTATTAATTGTGTATTTACAGAATGTTCTTGTCTTTGTGAATGAAATATGACCATAGTGTTCGAGGGCAACTTTTATGAAACTTGGCAATGACTGTCATTTGTAAGAATGAGGAGCAATTTATAATGCAGTACCTCTGAGGGGCTGTCCTCCTCTAACCTCGCTTTTTCAAATACTACAACACTACAGGGTTTTAAGATTTTGAGATTCTACATTTTGAGAATAATAATATCAAATACAGACAAGAACAATGTTAATATATGATAAACACAACTGTAGGATATCAGACCGAATCAGACAATCTAAGATTTGGACAAAACATGGTTGAAACATGAGGAGGCGAATTCCACAGAGGCCCAAGACAACAGGATGGTCGTAAATCAGATTCTGGCGCCACAAGCCTGAACCAACTAGCAGCTTTGAGTAGCACACAGCATTTAAACAAAAGAACACTTATTGACAATTCCAAGGAGATTGTCAATTTTGGGGACAAGCAATCAAGATTAATGGTCAAAAGAGATGCACAGCGTGACCATCACATGGAAACCAGTGATAGCAATCACAAGCTCTTTGGATTGACTTCCCCCACCTTGACGACAGAGAACAGACTGAAATTCCTGAGAACGAATAAGAGATGAGAGACCTCTTAACCTCTGGTCTTCACAGAACATGTCCTTATGTTCAGAGAATGGCACAGAAAGTGCATTTCCATGTAAATATGCATCTAAATGACACTAAAAGGACTTGTGAGCAACTAATCATTTCTATGCATAACTCCATATCATGTATGTAACCCACACATCAGACTATCAGGTCTTAATCATTTATTGTGTATGTATTTTGAATAACTATTGAATAGTTTATAGGATCACATTCATGTTTAGTATGTGTGTGTTTGAATCTTCTTGCTTGAAACATTTCTTCCAATCAATTCTTTGTCAAATGTATCATATTCTTGTTATAGAAATTATGTCCAAAATTATACTCTGCAAGAGCGGAAAAAACTCGGACCATGTGACATGTGATAAGATAACATTTGATTTATGAATTGAGAGGAGAAATATACAACACCCCTAGCAAAGACAGCATCTAATTGGTCAAAACACCATTTGGGATGTGGCCAAAAGTCCAGTTTAAATACTCAGGACACCATCAAATCTCTCTCTTCAACTCTTCCCTTTTTTGCCTTTTTCTAGTCACCAGTCATCACCTTTTGCGCTCTTTGAGCGTGCGCTGGCTTACACGCCAGCTCCTCCAAAACCATGAGGAGCTGGCTCCTCCAAAACCTAGTCTCGTCAAACCTTACTTCTATTTCTTTACTTTAGTTTCTTTTATTTTCCGTTGAGAGTTTCGTGTTCTTCTGAGTTAATTTTTGCCTAACGCCGCATCTCCGAGTCCGACCTCGAGTGCCTTCTAAAACTTTAACCAGACCACAGCTCCGCGTCGTCAGCCAATGCCCAACCACTGGCTTCCCAAGACTGAACTTCCAGCCAAATCCGCGACCGCGAGAAACCCCCTGTTCTGCAAGGACCACAACAAAGGGAACCCCCGTACAGGCAACGCAACGCAAGTACCTCCAGATCCTAGCTGAACTGGTGCATTTAATATAAATTTTAACCTCATTGAGGATCTCAATGCGAGGGGTAATTAAGTGATTGATGGTTGTTCAGATCTATGCAATTGCACATATTGCTGTAAACTTGGGATTTCACATTTTCATTCTCTTAAACTAATTATTTCCTCACTTTCTCTCTTTCTGCAACTTGTGTGAATGCGTGTGTTTATGTGTTAGATTAGTTTATATGTCTTAGATTTATCCAATAAAGCCTTATTTATATTGAAAAGAGAAGTATCTTTTGTTTTGCACTTACAAGTTAATGTCTTAAACTGCCAATCTTGTTACTGTGCTAATTAATAGTGTTTTCACTATATTTTGGATATAAATATCCATTGCAGAATTGATGTTATGCGGCCCGTTCAATGAATCGCTGGCCGACTCAGTGATCAGCCGTAAAACAGTGATTCTGTCCAAATTTCCTTTAAAATCTTAAATGATTCCCTTTGAGCTAAATTGACCTGTTTCCCTTACACAATATTAGCAGCAGTAGTAGCACAGGTAGTAGACACTGTGAAAGAAGATTATAAAAAACAATTTTATATTTAATTTCGTTTGAATATTTAATAATAAATACAACATCAATTAAAACTGTTATTATTGCAGTCATTATTATTCATATTATTATAGCTATTAGTCGTAGTAGTAGTATAAATTCTATATATTTTATATATGTATATTTGCACCATTTAGTACTATGGTAATACTGATTATAAATGACGGTATTCTACTAATTGTAAATACGGAAGTACTGTTATACAGTTCCATTATTGTTATTGTTATTTTGTTATTAATAATTATTATTACTACTAGTATTACTATTAGTATTGAATTGTATAAGTATAATTACAGTACAATAATATGGTGCATATACAAATATATAATATAATAATGAATGCGTGTGTGTTTGTTACTTACAACAACAACTAATAATAATAATAATAATAATAATAATAAGTAAAGAATCTGTATACTTACACTAATAAATATTAGGCAATGTAAAATATTGTAAAGAAGAATATTCATATTTGATAATAATTATTAGGCTACATGAAATATTTAAAAAGGGATATTAATATTTGATAATAAATACAGTAGTAACATATTATTATTATTATTATTATTAGTTGTTGTTGTTATATAAGTAGCATAAACTATTAACTATCAAATAATAATAATAATTATTATTATTATTATTGACTTCCTTTCCTAAGACTTTAAAGTAGTCCCTTATTAATACGGTGTGATGTTGGGCCAGTGATTCTGTTGCTCTGCTCTTGTGAGTCATGCCTGCCTGGATAAGTGCCATCATCCTGTCCTCGATCCACTCTCTCTTCCCTCTCTCTTCAGCTCTGCTGTCAAACTACACCTGAGGACACTCTTCTCACCTCTACTCAGCTCTGTCATAGTATTTTGAGAATATGCTGCCATCAGAGAGCTTTTTTTTCGACTCGGGTTAAAGCTGTGATGGACATTTACTCTGTGATGGAGCAAAACCTCCGAGGTGTCACTTTCTTTGTTTGCTTGAGACAAAACATGCTGAATTTGTTTGTGAGCGCACTGTCTGAAAGGTTCATTTTGAAGATACGAACAACCTCATTAAAGACTTGACAAATTAGAAAGAAAAAGAAAAAAACTAATGCAACTAAAACTGATAAAACCAAACGCAGCATGACATTTTCAAGCAGATGAATAGTTAATGAAGTAAGCACTGTTTAGTTTATAAATGGTTGCTAAACAATCTCAATTCTAGCACTGCTTTGCTATTCAGGGTAAACATGCAAAAGATGCTCATCCAGGGTTATTGGTGGCACGAACAGCTCTTCTGTGGGATGATGGGTATAAAGCATAACTTCAAGCCCATGCCTGAATAATTAAACCTATTACACTGCAAAGATGACCTTATTGCAAAGGTTATTTGAGGCTTAATCAATGGCTCATTGGCGACCTTATCTTTTTTCTCATCTGTAATTTCCTTGGTGTTGCCGGCAATGAAATCCTTAATAAAGTCCAAGACCTCATCTATTAAATTAACAGTGAGCTGATCAGTGAATTTATAGGTGAAACGGTCAAAAATGTGTCACTGAACAAGCTAATGAGCTCATAAGTTATGTCAAACAAACTGCATTGTTAAACAAGTAATTCTGCTATTATGTCTAGCCATGCAACTAGTAGTGCCACAGAAATGGCACACTTCACCTTTAAAATGAAATAATTTAAAAAGACAGAAAGAAAGAAAAAAGAGAGACAAAAAGTAAATACTCCAATAAAAAAGCCATCTATCATGCTGAAACAGACGAAACTACTGATGAAAAGAGAGCAATCATCAGAAAGTCACACATTTCTGAGTTCTTACATCTAAACAGATCTTTAAACAGCAGAAGCTGTCTATATTCCAGCATGGTTCTGCTAATAGGACAGCGTGTGTCAATCTATTGACTGTATCTCTGTCCCTGGGGTGAGACCGAGTGGAGAACTCCAGCTGAGACCAGAATATACAGCATAGCCGTCACTACTTGGCACTGTTAGAGAAGTTTCTTTGAAACTGGTTTCCCTGGCTCCTTATTTAAAGTAGTTAAACTACAGTCCAGCCACCTTTTTAAAAAGCAGTAAAACACACAACAAGCTACTAACATGTAGTACACTGAAGCTAAGAGTACAATATCCTTTTAATTAGATAAATGTACACTAAATAAAACTATAAATCACTCATTTGCACTTAATTGTATTGAATGTGCATTTATCCAGCAAATCTTAACTTCAAATAATGTATTAGCAAAATAAAAGGCCACTTAAGTGTACTTAAAGTTATGTTTCTTAACACGCTTCAGTACACATTTAAATAAAAAATGTAAATCATTGTATTTAAATAATGTTTTTTCATGGTTTAAAGAAGTACTCTCATTTTGATTCGCCTATTATATAGAGAGCCGGACTTGTAACTCAAAGGTCACGGGTTCGAGTCTCAGGTCTGGCAGGGATTGTAGGTGGGGGGAGTGGATGATCAGCACTCTCTTCCACCCTCAATACCACGACTGAGGTGAGACTCTTGAGTAAGACACCGAACCCCCTACTGCTCCCTGGGCGCCACAGCATTGCCTGCCCACTGCTCCGGGTGTGTGTTCATGTTATTTGATATTATATTTTAAGTATATATTTAAATACATCAAACGCAAGTTTCAATATAAATGACATTTAAGTAGATTATAGTTTACCATAAAAGCTTTTTAGTAAATTCTGCAGTATATTTTTACCATATTAATCAAATTCAGTATTAAGAAATTGCATATAAATATAGCCTACATTTACATTTAGTCATTTAGCAGACGCTTTCATCCAAAGTGACTTACAAATGAGGACAATAGAAGTAATCAAAATCAACAAAAGAACAATAATATGTAAGTGCTGTGACAAGTCTCAGTTAGCCTAACGCAATACGCAAGGGTTTATTTATATAATAAATAAAAAAAGAAAACAAGTAGATGGAATAGAAAAAAGAATAGGGAAGTAGTTTTAGAGGGTATTTTTTAGTCAAAATAATAGAAAAAGAATAGAGAATGCTAGAGTTAGAAGGACATTTTTAAAATAATAAATAAAAAGAAAACAAATAGATACAATTATTAAGAATTTAGAATTATTTAGAATTTAGAATAGAATTAGAATAGAGAGTGCTAGAGTTAGAGGGTCAAATGAAGATGGAAGAGATGTGTTTTTAGTCATTTCTTGAAGATGGCTAAAGACTCGGATTGTGTTGGGCAGAGCATTCCACCAGGAGGAAACAGTTAATGTAAAAGTCTGTGAAAGTAAATTTTGTGCCTCTTTGGGATGCAATTAAGTAAATGGCACACAAGTAAATACATAAATATGTACTTAAGTGGACTAAAAAAGCTCTAGTTTAGCTAATTTCATTTAATATACATTTTATATAATCATATAAAGTTAAGCTATAAAACCAATATAATTTGCATTAACATGCAATTACGTGTCCTAAAACATACAGTTCACATTTAAGTGCATTCTTTTATAATATATTATTTGTATAAGTACAAAAGTACACTATGCTAAAGTGTACTTTTTTCCACAAAGGGCTTTAAATATCCACTAGGCTTTAGTTATATCAAATTACTGTCATGCCACTGAAAACATAGTTTGTTGGTAGTTACTCCTAACACTGTTTCTTCAGAATGTTTTCCTGAAAAGTTTCAGTATCAGCATAATCCCACCGCAACAGTAATAGTTTAAAGTTCAAATAAAATAAAACATGCAGTATCATTCAGAGAATAAATTTTGATTATTGGTGGTATTCGAGCTATGCTCTGAATTTGATTTATTTTAAAAAGATGGAACCATTCGTACATTCTGGCATTATTCTGGTTGCTCTAATGTCTTGATTATTCTCATTTCACCTTCTGCTGTGTGAAAATGAAGAGTGCAAATATAAGCCTGAAGCCCTGAAGTGATGATGTCGTGATAGGTAAAAGCATCAGGGAAACATTTCCAAGCCAATTTTATGTTTCAATCTCACTTCTCATTTCTTGTTCTTAAAACAAACATTTCTAAGTGGATTTCTCATCATTGCATTCTATATAATAATCATAGGTAAATAAATAAGCAAAATATTACACCATAAATACACAGGTGATGTCAATTCAAAGACTATTTGAATAAGAATAAGTCATGTTTTGCGTTCTCAAATAAGGATTATCCCTCAGAGTCACACTTGTGGGTCTGTTTTTCAATTCACAAGAGTATTATCCGTCAGAGTTATACTACAACGTGAGATTTTAAACCAAAGAACATCTCTGAGACTGTCAGAAAGCCCCACCGGGTGCCACATTCCCACCCAACTTTGCAGATTGGAAATCAATTCAAATTCAGTCGTCATTCTGAGTGCTATGAGAATGCATGAATGCAGGCTCTGGGATGAGAAAGCATAATGGTTTACATCTTTATTGTAATGAGACGGGATGAATCACCCATTCCCTAAAGCACAATTAAGCAGCTGAAACTGTGTCAGAATCAACAGTGTTAGATTAGCTCCACAACAGCTAAACATCACGAGGCTTTTGGCTCTGCTGCTAGAAGGCTATACCTTGTTTATTCTTCTAACAGCGTCTTTGTGCAGAAGAACTCAAGGGGAATGTGGGTACTTGTGACTGAACAAATCTCTGCCTCGATTTACATTAGTTTGACAAACTGGGTATATACTGTTGATCACACACTTTCACGACTTTCTAAACAACCACTTTAAAGCAATTTGTGCACATGTGAGAAGATGAATTTGCATAGCTGTTTCATAATAATGACAAAAATGACATATAGTTCCAGTCCTCGAATTTGCTTGGCTGAGTGGCATTCTAGAAGCTCTAATATATATATATACAGTGGGTACGGAAAGTATTCAGACCCCCTTAAATTTTTCACTCTTTGTTATATTGCAGCCATTTGCTAAAATCATTTAAGTTAATTTTTTTCCTCATTAATGTGCACACAGCACCCCATATTGACAGAAAAACACAGAATTGTTGACATTTTTGCAGATTTATTAAAAAAGAAAAACTGAAATATCACATGGTCCTAAGTATTCAGACCCTTTGCTCAGTATTTAGTAGAAGTACCCTTTTGATCTAATACAGCCATGAGTCTTTTTGGGAAAGACGGAACAAGTTTTTCACACCTGGATTTGGGGATCCTCTGCCATTCCTCCTTGCAGATCCTCTCCAGTTCTGTCAGGTTAGATGGTAAACGTTGGTGGACAGCCATTTTTAGAGACATACCTCTCTCACCAAGGCTCTTCTCCCCCGATAGCTCAGTTTGGCCGGACGGCCAACTCTAGGAAGGGTTCTGGTCGTCCCAAACGTCTTCCATTAAAGGATTATGGAGGCCACTGTGCTCTTAGGAACCTTAAGGGCAGCAGAAGTCAATATGGGGTGCTGTGTGTACATTAATGAGGGAAAAAAATTTACTTAAATGATTTTAGCAAATGGCTGCAATATAACAAAGAGTGAAAAATTTAAGGGGGTCTGAATACTTTCCGTACCCACTGTATATATCCCAACAGCCTGGGACTTTGTATCACATTGTTTCTATAACATTGTTTGTATGACTCTTTCTGCAGGTCACCCTGTTATGTACATTGTTACACTGTTATTAGGTAAATTACATTCTTTAGATTCATTCATCAACTCAATTTGCTAGAAAACACTAATTCATTTAGGAACTAAACAAGTGATAGTCTTTATGAGTGAGTCATTGAATCATTCATTTAAGCGATTAGTTGAAAACATTGATTCATTCAGGAGCAAAAATGTATGATGGACTTTATGAGTCACTGAATCAATCACTCTGCTGATTTATTACAACATGCCGAGTCGTTCAGGCAACACAACAAGTGGTTGTCTTCATGAGTGAGTCATTGAATTATTCACTCCAATGATTTGTTAAAACAAGCTAAGTCATTCAGGCAACAAAACAGTGATTTTCTTTATGAGTGAGTCATTGAATCATTCATTCAATTGATTTGTTCAAAAACATCATTCATTTAACTGATTTGCTGAAAACATTGATTTATTTAGGAACAAAAACATATGGCAGGCTTTATGAGTGAGTCACTGAATCAATCACTCCACTGATTTCTGAAAACACTGATTCATTCAGAAAACAAAACAGTGATTGTCTTCAAAAGTGAGTCATTGAATAATTGGCACAACACACATTCATTCAGGAAGCAAAACAGTGTTTGTCTTCATGAGTGAGCCATTGAATCATTCACTCCACTGATTTGTTCAAAAACACATTGATTCATTCAGAAACAAAAGATTAATGTCTTGATGAGTGAGTCATTGAATCACTCACGCCACTGATTTGTTTAAATACTGATTAATTCAGGAATGAAACACCCTGAATATTTCTTGTAGATGCACAACAGCTTTACTTTGACTATTGACGATTTGGAATTATTTTCATTGCCAGTGCAAAAATTTGGTTACACTTTATTTTGATAGTCCACTTTAGACATTCTACTAACTATAAGTAACTTTGTAACTACATGTCAACTACATGTCAACTAATTCTTATTAATTTGCATCTACATGTCTACTAACTCTCAGAGTAGACTGTTAGGGTAGGTTTAGGGTTAGTAGAATAAGTTGACAAAGAAAGTGTTAGAAGATATTAAGCAGACAGTCTACTAATACTCTACTAACTGCTAGTTGACAT
Source organism: Sinocyclocheilus grahami (assembly GCF_001515645.1). Lineage (NCBI taxonomy): Eukaryota > Metazoa > Chordata > Actinopteri > Cypriniformes > Cyprinidae > Sinocyclocheilus > Sinocyclocheilus grahami. The sequence goes on from NW_015506890.1 coordinate 103,129, forward strand.
GTAGTTGCAAAGTTACTTACTGTTAATAGAATGTCTAAAGTGGACTATCGAAATAAAGTGTTACCAAAAATTTAGACAAAATCGACAGCAATACTTTGAGTAAAATATAAGTAACTTAATATTAACTTCTTCATTGAGCTGTTGTATTGTTCTGTTGGCCTCGACATTCAAAACAACACTTGCTCATTTGACATTACTTATATATTCATTATTTGGCAAAATTAACTGTAGTTACTTGTATGTTTCATTTGGATAAACTCTCATAAAAGTGGCTTTTAAGGATATCGTCATAATACAGTGTGTCATTATGTCAGGTCAAAGGGGGCATCTCTCAATAGACTACCTAATAGGCACCTCTTACTAATGGTCATCTAAGCTGTTTTTCAGCTGTTGTCATGACAACCACTTTTTTTCTGCTCCTGCATTCTAAGTGTGCCAAATAGTGATACAAAAGAAAAAAAGTGGCTTGTCAGCCCATCTGCAGACACCCCACATCCAATTCCTCTCATCGCAAGCAACTCCAATTTGGCAATTTTATGGAAAAAGCATTAGAAAACCAAAAACAGCTTGCAGCCCTTATATTTGGAGGTCTAAGATTTGAATTTCAATAGATTTTTGGGGGCACACTGAAAGAGCAGCGGTACTCTATACAGTCAACTATAATTGGTCAAATATTACATGTAAAATACAGAAAATGTCTAAGCTTGACCTGAACCAACCACAAATTGGTGGATAGCACATACCTTTGACAAATACTGAGCCCAACACCAAGCAATGGCTTGAAGTATTGTAGCCTGCAACTACACCTATGACATTAACAAACAACAATCTGAGCCTTTGAAAACATTGTGAACATGATGTTCACAGCTTGGTACTCAGAATAACAAAAGCCTGTTTCGGAGGCTCTCCACTCATTTTGCCATGTGGGCTGAACACCCACTCCTGTCCAAAATGTGTCATGCGTGCTGAACTCGCATCCCTCACCAGCAAACACAACAGTCATCAGCGCAACACATTTGCCAGTGCTCCACACAACACTGTCATACGTTTACATTTATCGCTTCATACATGTCAAATCCATAACAGAAAGACATTAAAGGATAACTTTGCTGACGTTTAATCAGCTTTTCCTTGTTACACTGTTAGTAGTGTATGTAAATGAACAATGTGTACTCTTTTTCAGTGTGAACTGCACTGAGATATCTCAGTTTATTTGGCAACAAAAGTCTGCCGGATAATATAAAACTACACATCGTACTTCAGCATTTTTGTATTTCTGCTCATGGACAGTCAGATTGAGCCTAGTGCATTATGGGTACTGAAGTTTTCTCATCTTTTTGGCAAAAGGGAACGCCTCAGCCCCCTTTCTCTGTTTTCAGTCATGTAGCATCGATTTACCAAATATTCCATATAGTTAATATTCCAACCCACTTGAGAAACTAAAATCTCCTTTATACCTTAAAACATACGTATAACAACCATAATAATACAGAAGGTGAAATAGCAGGCCACAAGATAATAATTATGTCAAAAATATAAAAATATATAGAAGGAAACTGATAATGAAAATGGTGACATACAAGATGCTAAAATAATACAGTAAATATGAATTTAACAACATGAAATGTAACATAGAACACCCTAATGTACATAACATACAACAAAGATTATATGACACATCAGTATTTGAATAAAATATAATCACATATGTCATTCTTCTGGGAACATCCTTTTACTGTTTTCACAGTAAATCATAACATGGCTTGCACTTTTTACATAGTACATTTTGTATACTTGGTTTTACTTGTCACAATAATTTACAAAAAAATACATGTATTCTGTTAAATATAATACCTTTTTTCACTGTATAAGGTAAAGAAAATTACAGTTAACCAACTACAGCGTTTTTACAAGTATATATTTTTTCATAAAAAAAAATTCCATTAAAACTTAAAGGGGTCAATATGATGCGATTTAAATTTTTCCTTTCTCTTTGGAGTGTTACAAGCTCTTGGTGCATAAAGAAGATCTGTAAAGTTGCAAAGACTAAAATCTAAAATCCAAAGAGATATTCTTTATAAAAGTTAAGAGTCAACCACTCCTACCTAAACCGGCTCGTTCTAACATGCCCCCACATATCTACATCACTATGTGGGAAGATTTGCATAACGCCGCCCAAATGTTCACGCAAAGAAAGAAGGCATAACTTTTATTCTCGCTGTAGTATTGTTGACGCTGCCATGTCGTGAAGGCGCTGTGTGTTTCATTGTGAAAAGCGAAACTACTTTATTTGGCCTTCCAAAAGAGGATGATATCTGCTTCGTCATGCCTGGAGCTGATCTATGACCCCTTTAAAAACATTTATTAATTTGAAAAAGTATTAAAAAAAGATAAATGTTGCACAATTTTGCAGTTTATGGCAATATCGACCCATTTCAGTGTTTGATTTGAAGTACATTTCTGTTTACCTGTGAACAATAAAAGATTCTGGTCATCTTTTGGGTCCCCACTTGATATCCTGTGTAAACTTCTCAAGCAAAAGCAGCTGATAAGCTTATGGTCTAGACAGAAGATAAATTTCACATTATGTGACGAGGGTGAATTTCTTAGAACCTGAGGATGAAAAAAAAAGACTTTAATGAATTGAAAGGGCAGCAGTCCAAGCTTTTATATTAAGACAGAGGCAAATCTAACAAAGCTTTAACAGCTGGCATTATGTCAGAGATGCTGAAGGGTGCTTTAAAACGGGTGCGTGTTAAGAGAACAATGGAGACTTGACACCTTCAATCACCCAAAGGCTCTAGAAAGGTTGAATTAGCATGACATCTAAAGGAATGCTAGTATTCATTCCCCCAGTGCATTAACAGATATTATGTTATCTTAATATGGAGGAAGCTGCTCCATAATGCTGTGCATTCACATATGACTCACCGGGTTTATAGAGAGAATAAACCAATGTAATGAAAGTGCAACACACATTCTATATATTTCATAGTGGGTGCTCTAGGCTCACAGAGCGGCGTACATGGAAGTGGTTTTAAAAGCCTGTTAATTTGCTATGTGATCCAGATTGCCTCATTGCTTAATAGACTGTAATTACAGAGCCACTGCAGAACTTGAAGATATACTCCCGCACACCAATCTAGTTGACTCTGTTATCTACACAAGAAAGGAAATATAAGGTAAAATTAAACATTTTCCTCAACCAGAATCCAAAATCAGTCATGCAGTACAGTAACATATGACCATGTTGCGTTATTAATGCTAATGATGTAATGTAAATGACACATAATCAGGCTATCATTGTCACAGATGCTGGAACTATGTCAAGCCGTATCACTGAACTGAACGTGCCGCTCCAAATAAGCAGTCAAATAATACTCTTGTGATATTCTTTCTGTATAATTATCATTAAGTTCTGAACTAATTGGTTTTGCTTGATATGTTTTTGTCTATTTCTATTTCTATAATATTGATTTTAAATATTATTTCGAGCTCAAAATAACCACCAGGTGTGCATGAATGTCATTGGCTGTCATTTTTATCAAGAGCCCTTTGGCTATCAATCTAACCACTACCAGGTCTCTGAGAACAAAAACATTTCTGCCCACTAACCTTGAAATTATAAAAAGTGCTTCAAAAAAAGTCTGTAGAGAGAACAAAAAAAATATTTTAGTTCCTCAGGCATTATGTCTGGAAATACTGTATATAAAAAAACTCAAGGAGTTTTGGATTGACCAGGGCAGTATCATAAGGGAAACAACTGCACCACCAATACATCGCTCTATATTACATTCTATATTTTAATATCTTAATTGTATAGTTCCTTTATATATATTAAACATATTTTTGAGCCCTTAACGCATATACTTATTAGTGAATAACAGTTGTCACATAAAGGTCCTTTAGTGTCAGGAAAGTATGATGAAGAAATGCGTACAGTAAATACTGACAGAATAGCAGAACGGCAGTATAAAAGACTATTTACATAATATGTTTATAAATATATCAGAAGTCACTCTATATATGCCAATAATATGTCTTAGTAATATGATATTTAAAGGCTTAGCTTTATGATCAAAGCTCTAGTTTTTATTGTGGGGGCAAAACATATAATGAACTGCAATGTAATGATATATCTTGCTGATTACTTATAAAGCCCTGAATGGTTTAGCTCCACAGTACTTGAGTGAGCATTATAGTCCTTCACATGTGCCGCGATCTCAAAACTCTGGCCATTTGATAATACCTAGAATTTCAAAATTGACTGCAGGCGGCAGATTCTTTTCCTATTTAGCACCCAAACTCTGGAACAGTCTTCCTAGCTTTGTTCGGGAGGCAGACACACTGCCAGTTTAAATCTAGATTAAAGACCCATCTCTTTAACCTGGCTTACACATAACACACTAACACATTTATATTATTCAAATCCGTTAAAGTATTGTTAGGCTGCATTAGTTAGGTCAACCAGAGTCAGGAACACTTCACATAACATCCAATGTACTTGTCACATCTTAAGAAGAATGGCATCTACGCAAATATTAGTCTGTTGTATTCTTATTTCGAGGTCACTGCAGTTACCCCGATCCAGTCCGTGGGTTTTGTGATAACAGAGATGGAATGTAAGCACACAATTTAAGCGATTGAAAGAGCATGGAAATCTGACAAAATCTCCAGTGACAACTTGCATTGTTACATATCATCGAAGCTGAGAAAACGTTTTCACAATTAAAGACCTTTTGCTTTCTAAAAAAAGTATAAACTATCAGTCAGATGACACAATGCATGTAGACGATTGTGTACAGCAGGTTTTTCAAGTTTTGATCATGTTGATAATTTAGGGGACTTTGCGGTTTTGGTGGTTTTGAGGTATAACAAACCATTAAGGTTCTAAATGGGATGAATGAGACAGCAGATGAATGTTTTTCATTTTGCTAGGATTCTTCAAACTAGCTGTTTGTTATTACTCCTGTTTATCATTACTCCTACATTAGGATGGATATGAATGCATAAACGTACTCTCAGTGTTTCCCGGTTTAGCTTTTAGACAATCTCATTTACAGCATCAGAATCCTCTACAGAAACAATCCTTTAAAAGGCATCCTGAGTAAAATGGCTCTCTGATATATAGTTTTGCAGAGTGGTTTCGGATTTAATGTTTTGAGTTTATTAAAGGGTTAGTTCACCCAAAAACGAAAATTAGCCTGTGTTTTACTCACCCTCAAGCATAGGTGTATATGACTTTCTTCTTTCAGACGAATCCAATCGGAGTTATATTAAAAATTGTCCTGGCTCTTCTAAGCTCTATCATTGAAGTGGGCGGCTATCATTGTAGTCATTTTTGGGTGAACTAACCCTTTGAGTACACTTGGGTACCGGGTGCAGAGAAGTAGTTTTGATCCAGTTTAGCTTGGAGTTAGCGATAAATACAAAAGCCAGCAGGAAAATTTCAGACAAAGTTTGGATAAAATGATAGGGTGAGGGAGACAGCTTTGAATGCACTTTCGAAAACAGGCCATTAATGTTATAAAAAGTCTCTCTCCAAAAACAATCGCAAACGTAATAAAAAAACTTCTGGATGGTGAAATGTGAGCCAAATGTGCCTCATTTGAAACCAAGCCAGAGATAAGAGCATCCAATGAAGCTGATAAAAAAGAACAAAAATAAAGGATTTTGTGAGAGAGAAATGGAATGTGAATAGGTGACTATGCGTGAGAGCAATTCCAATACCCCATATGATAAGAGACGCCAGCAAATGACCGAAATGGCCACCTTCAGGGCACAAAATCAGGCAGAGGATGCACCTCCTACATCAGGCTAATAAAAATATCGCTTCTGTCAGAGGATCGGATCTCACACTGCAAAATTAAATTGAGGCTTTCATTACAGTGAGAAAATGAGCTCAGTGGGGCTAATTCGAATTTCACATCCCAATATCCCCACTCGACATCAGCAATCTGGTATTGCTAGAGCAGCAATATTTGAAGAAATGTCCAAAAGGAACAGGTTTCTGATTGATGTGTGTGCTTTGGGTGTGAAAAGGCTGAAACTGTTCCTTGCCAGAAAGCAAATCCATCAATGTCTCCTGCCGTTGATACAATCTGCCACAAAGCAAAAGTCCTGTGATGGGCTTGGGAAGCTCCATGCTGAATAGGTGTCAGCAGCCAGTCCCTTTTCTTTGAGTCTTGCATACTGGCAGACAAGACGAGTCCATTGTCACAGTCTAAGGAGCCTGAAAGGTCAGCTAATGCAAGAGAGGGAATAACAGAGGCTGAGCGCGATGGAAGATTAAGTCATTTCTCGAAGCGCAGAAACCATTCGCCATATGAAGAGATGAATTAAGACGACTAGTTTTGGGTGAACTTCACTGAGAATGAGGGGAGGTGACAGCATGTGGCACTGCTAAAGCAACACAACAGCTTTGTTTTAAAACCTGGTGAGCTGCCTATAGAGACATCATAGTGAAAAAAGAGTAGCTTTGATTTATTGTAAAATATGCAGATTTTATTATCTGGTGATTCCGACTCTCTAAATGAGTTTCTCTGGTCCAAATAGGTATACAGCATGTTTTTAAAAGTGCACGTAAACATAAAAAAAACTAACAAAAATAAATAAATAAATATATACATACATAATATAAAAGAGAAAATAAAGGCCTCCTGTAGCGAATCAATGCGTTTTGTAAGAAAAATATCCATATATAAACACTTTTCTCTAACTTATTTGTCTGAAGAAAGTCCCATACACCTAGGATGCCTTGAGGGTGAGTAACACATGGGCTAATTTTCATTTTTGGGTGAACTAACCCTTTAAGTATTTGACTTTTCGTGAGTATTGACATTTCTTTTTAATATTACTACTACTACTATTACTACTACTAATAATAATGGTGGGTTTTTGTTAAATGTGAGCCAATTAAGCCATCACAATTAAAAGAACCAAAGACTTAAACTATTTCAGTCTGTGTGCATTGAATTTATCTAATACACGAGTTTCACAATTTGAGTTGAATTACTGAAATAAATGAACTTTTCCACGACATTCTAATTTATTGAGATGCACCTGTATGTGTGGACTGTGTATATTTATTATGTATATATAAATACACACACATGCATGTATATATTTCAGAAAAATATGTTATGTTTATATATTAAATATACTTATTTATAATGTAAATTATATGAATATAAATATAGACATGTAAACACATGTAAATATTTTCAAAATATGTACTGTATGTGTGTGCATTTATATACACAGAACACACACATATATTATGCAAACAAAAACTTTTATTTTGTATACGATTAATCGTGATTAATCGTTTGACAGCACTAATATACATACATATATATATATACTGTATATATATTAAAGATATTTTTAGTTATGGTAACTGGAAAACATACCTCAAGAAGTTTTTTTTGGCAAAAGTGCCGTTTTGGTCAAATTGTGAAGTAGCATTGCATGAGTCCTTCTTGATAATGATAATGTCAAAATGCAGAGAGGCAAGCTCAGTAATAAAATCCAAGCAGCAGGAAACAACTGCAATAGGGATGGAAGAGGGATGCGACGTGATAGCGAAAGTGTGAGTGTCCATCTATAATGTTCAGGGATGTACGAATCCGAGACGTGGGAAGCAGCATGTGTCTGCACAGGAGATGGAAAAATGGCGAGAGGCCAAATCCTTGATTGATGTGCCTATCCGTCCTGGGACTGGGATGTGTTTTGCTCGGGATAAGGCAGGATTAGCATTCAAGCCTTTCAGCGGGAATGCATGAAGTTCTGGAACTGAAAACTCGGAAACGAAAGGTGTTGACTGACTTCATCGCGGGCGTCATCCAATTCCCCGTGGGCTCGCTGATCCTGCTCAATGCAGCCACCAAAACTCAATATGCAAAGTTAAGGTGGAGAAACACAGGAATTGTAGGTATTACAGATTATTGGCTGCATGTCAACAGCGAGGGATTTACAATGTGAAAGTCAAGCAATATAAAAATGAAAACTTGGGCATCAGTGAGTTTACTGCATTGGGAATAAAGTAAAACAACTACTTTAAATTATTTTCAGAAAAGTGTAATAATGCAAAAATCTATTTACTCAAGCCGTCCTTTTACGTTACTAAATTACATTGGTGTCTACTGAAGTAGACAGGAGGACAAATAACGTAACACATTGCAAAATATAATTAAAACGCGACATGGTGGCATCTTAATCAAAAGTAGATTGAAATAATCACTTGACAGGGCTCCAGTGCCCCTTAAAGAGCACACAACATGTTTGTGAAACACAGCAAAGCTGTTATCAAGGTTTCCAGTCCAGCAATCAAAAAGAGAGCAGAATTCCTGGAACAGCTGTTGATGTTTTGAAAACAGGAACATTTACAGTGACTAATAGGTTGGCGTCATTTCAGCCCAAGATTAGCGATGAAATAAAAATGATTCTAGACATTTAGCCAATCTGATTTGAGACAGGAAGGACGTGCTGCCGATTGACAGTGTTTATGAAAGAATAACAGGCTATGCTGATTAGCAATTGTGTGCTGGATTTTGAAGAGGAGGTCGAACTTGAATGGTGGGATGGGCTTATAGTGTGTGACATCAGTTGATTTAAGTCTGTTATCTCAGACTGTGACATGCACACATACACTGCTTTCCATGTTTTATGGGGACATTCCATAGATGCATAATTTTTTATATTGTACAAACTGTATTTTCTATCCCCTTACACTAACTTTACCCCTAAACCTACCTCTCTCTCTCTCTCTCTCTCTCTTTCTTTCCACATGCCTGAAAAAAGAAGACTTGAGAAAGCTGTTGCTTGCAAAAACACCTCAATCCAAATTACTGACACATGGGATGGATGGGTAGGAATTACAAAAAAGTGAACATAATTAATGATTTTAATAGATATTTGCTCTGTAATGCTTGGAAAAAAAATCACATGAATTACAATATACACACTTTTGTTGAAGAGTCATTATTGCACCTAATTTATTTAGATATAAAACATATTATTATATTAAACAAATGTATACAAATAGTAACATTGTAACAAATACAATCTTTCCAACAATTCATGACATTTTTGTTATACACTCTAAATTTACTGTATAACCTCTCAGACAAACTTTACACATAACATTATGCTGCAATTATTCCAAAAATAACTATAAATTATGCTTAATGCCTTTTGAAAATGCCTTAATGCCACCCATGTAATGCATGATTAACACTAAAAAAAAATCTACTTTAAAATTTCATGATTGTTTGTAATTATTTACTAGCAATTTCTGAATGAAAATTGTTTGTACACCATTTTTTTTCAGTGTACTGAAACTAGGAAAATAGGAGGTGAGGTAACACTTTACTATAGGTTCCAATTCTCACTATTAATCAGTTGCTTATTAGCATGCCTATTATTAACATATTGGCTGTTTATTAGTACTTATAAAGCACATATTCTGCATGACCTTATTCTACATCCCTAATTCTACCCAATACCTAAACTTAACAACTACCTTACTAACTATTAATAAGCAGCAAATTAAGAGTTTATTGAGGAAAAGTTGTAGTTAATTGTTTATAGCGGGAATGGGACTTTAAAATAAAGTGTGACCGGAGATGATATACTATAGAGCACTATAAAAAAAATCATTCCTAAGATGGGGTTACATTAGCAAAACTCTGGTAAACATTTGCAAGGAAAAAAGGTCCACTGAATATTGTTAATTGGTGTAGTGACATATAAAGCACAGCTCACACGGATGTCACTTTCAGCAGCTTTCTGTTTGTCAATGCAGTGAATCTGTGAAAAACTTGAACTTGTTGCAAAATCTGTGTGGGGGAATCTTTCACCTTTACACAAAATTCACAATCCAGTGGAATCATGGATCTTGTTTGTGAAAAGTCACAGAACAAAAGCAAATGTGAGCACAGCTTCAGTCAATATATTTATCTTGCTGTCCAGGAAAAATAATTCTGGGGTTGAGTGGGACAGGCAGCCCATTTTTTCTGTGCAGTGCTGCACCTGTCTAGACAGACAACATGTCACAGATCAGTGGTCCATTCTGAATGTTTCCATCTGTCAGTGTCTTGCCAGGTAATAGCATTATTCAGAGTCAAGTGACTGATCTTCATTCAACAGAAAACGATCTATTTTCATTCCGAAAGAGAGTTTTGCAATTCCATGATGACAGCCCATGAGAATCCAAATCATCATAAGTTTGGAAATCCTCACTGTCATTAAAAACACGCTCCTTCTGTAGAATGCCATGGGAAACATCTTCCAAAAGCGGCGGATACATTATCAATCATTCATTTTTACAGCTTATTTTTTCAATTAATTTTTTTTTTGTGTAAAATAAATATATAAAGTTATTAAGCGTGATCACAATTACTTCTCATTTGATTGCTATTTTTATTTTAATCTTAGTGTATTCAGTGAAATGCTATTTCTGAGGTTTTAAATTCTGTACAGTCCTTTATATGCTCACACTAGATTTGAAAAAGAGGCATCACCACTGGCATATGTCAAGATGCTTTTGAGGGTGAACTTCACCTTGACCTTTTTGAAATGTTGCCTTCAAACTTTGGTGACCTGAATCAAAAAAACAAGTGCACATTCTGTGAAGTATTTTAATTGCACTTTAATTTCTGTAGTCACTCTGGGACTGGTTCACACAGTTTACATGTTCAAAGGGCTTGTCATCACAAGGGCGAACATATCATACCCAGAGTATCTGAGATTGAGTTAGACTTGGACTTGGTCCAGATCCTTGAAGCATATGATGGATAAGAGGTTGGATCAATCCATAGTGTCTGCTCACAGAAGGCATCTGTTCCCAAGATCACCTCTACAATCAAACATAATTTACATCAGCTGAGGTGCATCTCCGTAGTGACTCTGTGTCATCGATCAAAATTTAATGAACAAAAGTGCTGTCAAGAAATACACGATGCTTCACAGGCCAGTTCTTGACAACCTTATTGAAAACACGCACACATGGATAAGATTTGAGAGCTGTGGTGAAGTCTTAAATTTCAGTCTGTTCACACATAGTTATTGAATGGCTTCAAAGGTCTCTTTAGAGCTGTGCAATTGAAATAAAATCAATATTGCATTATGGCTTAGTGTGATTATCAAATCGCAAAGGCGATTCAATTAAATAAATAATAAACTTGGCTGCTCAGTGCTGTATTATGAGCTGCACACGTGTAAACGAACACAGTGCCGCGCTGCACTCTTAAACACACAGCACACTTATCTACCGGGAAAAAAAAGAAATAAAAAAAGAAATAAAGACAAAAGCTTAATGTTTTACCATTTGAAAATCGACATAATATTAATTTTGTAATTTTATAGTTGTGCTATAAAAGAAAAACATTAATACACACCATTTTCTAAGTTTAAGTCCACCTAACTCTCCTGTCTGATTTGTTCGTCGGGCAAGCTGGCGGATTCGGCGTTATGATTGGTCAGATCGCCTGTCAACCAAGCTCTTTGCAAAAGGTTAATTACAAAAAATGGCAAGTAACATATTGAATTGAACATTCATTTTGAAGTAGTAAACCTGAAATAGTATTTTCTTGTAATAATACTTCAATAATACTTATTTACATTTTTTTTATTTTCTTACAGTGTAGAAATTGTATATCGTATGGCAGCATTGGCTAAAAAAAGTGGTTCTAAATGAAGGTATATCCATGGTACCATTATTCAGCTTGAACGGCATGCTAAAGGATCATTAGTAAGCCCTTTATTCTCCATCATTATCCAGAGGCTGACTGCAGAGGTTCAAAACTCTCTTTCATCTCTTGATTTAGGACTTGATCGCAGCTTTGAGGAGCAGGAAGGGGCGAAACATGGTTCCTCAGGGATCTGATTGCAGTCTCTTAGGTGTGAATGGGAAGGTGGGATAATACTGACATAAGAGTAGGTTTCTCACAGGAATATACTTCAGAATCATGCCATCCGAATCAAATGGTGTGTGAAATTTGATGCTTGAATGGGCTTTTGTCCTTGTTTGTTGATTAAATATCAGACATTGAAGATATTTGAAGACCTTTCTGTAAACTGTTTCTCAAAGTGAATGAGTCAGTAAATGAAAATTATTTCCTTATTCCCGCATTGCATATAAGTGGGTCTTGTTAAAAGATTACCATATGGATTTTTAAGGATGGATCCTTGGATTGATCTTCCAGACATGGTCAACAAACTAAAGAAGATGAAAGAAGACCCACTCTCTGGTGTAAATATGTTCCGGTTTACTTTACCCTAAAGACATGACGATCGTCCAGCTTCAACCAACAGAAGAGCTTTAATCCTTACCAGCAACCTTCTCTATGAGTAATGTGTGACTGAATCCTGGGATATGAATACCTGCTTATCAGCTCTGGACCATGCCTGTGTCCATAAAGTCATGCTCTGTGGTTCACCACCATGACAAAATCATCATGAACGGGTTTTATTCCCAAATGTCTTAGCTTGGCAGAACGAGATATGCTATTTTGGTTTGTAATCTGGGCCACCTAAACAATCATAAAATGAAGAAGACACAGGAGCATCATGCAACTTATTTTTTGAGGAAGCATCAGTGGCACTCTTTGGTCACTTGGTGCCCTACGCTGAAAAAATAAAATAAAAGATCACACACACACAAAAAAAAAGGGAGTAGAAACAATTTTCACTTAGGAATTTCTAGTAAAGAAGTTAGTACAAATGGCAAGTAACACATTGAATTAATGTACAATTTTGAAGTAGAGTGAAATTGCATTTTTTTTTACAGTGTAGGCAAAAATGACATGGCCAAGAAACATTTTTTTTTGTTTGTTTCATTGTTGTTAATAAATTATTTTCTTGTACTAAAATAAGTTTTCATGACACTATAACTAAAAAAGGCCACAAGTTGATTTTAATTTTAAAAATACTGTCTTAATATAATATAAAAATAATAATAATATATACTTAATATAATATATCATTTAATAATGTAAAACACAACAGAACAGAATAGAATAGAATAGAATATATAATGGTAACACTTTACAATGTGTCATTTGTGGGTATTAGTTAATGCATTAACGAACATAAACAAACAATAAACAATGCATTTATTACAGTATTTATTCATCTTAGTTCACGTTAGTTAATAAAAATTCAGTAGTTAGTTCATGTTAGTTCACAGTACATTAAATAATGTTAACAAACACAACTTTTGATTTTAATAATGTGTTAGTAAATGTTTAAATTAATATTAACTAAGATCAATAAATGCTGTAGATGTATTGTTCATTCTTAGTTCATGTTAACAAAACTAGTAAACAAATGTTAACTAATGAAACCTTATTTAAAGTGTTACCAATACTAAAACCAAAGCAAAAACATAGTAAACTAAATCTGAAACTCCGAAAAACTAAAAAAGAAATGTGAAAATTAATGAAAACTAAACTGATATAAAAAAAAAAAAAACAGTAAATTGTTAACAGATCGATACACTCAGAATTATAATAACTCTGCTAAGTGGCCTGTATAAGGCAGGAGAGTACAGTTTCTGTGTAAAAGGGATTTTTGGATTGTAGAAATATATAGCCTCAGGGTGGAAGAATGATGGCGATTGTGAATCAAGTTACCCGAAGCAAAAGTAAATCCCAAAGAAATCCACACTCCCTGACTCATTTCAAAAATTTGACTTGTGGCCTTTTTACTCATCACTGACACACAAAACTTAATCTGAGTGACAGTAATTGTGAAATATTCCACCCTCACGACGCCTAATGAAACAGCCATGAAATTGGCCGGCCACCACTGTATCCTACGGCTCCCACCGATCAGCGGTCGTAAGGGAAAAAGTGCAGAGTGTAATAAGAAAACACATGTGAAATATTACACCAATAATATTACTCCAAAGACAAGAGAGGTTTTGTGAGAGGAGTGCGTCTGACCCCTGGCACAGCTGCTTGCTGTGGTAAACAGATGAGTCAGGAGATGATGGTGACCTCAGACAGCCCAAATATCCACTCACACAACTGACTGCAGTCTTGGAAGATCTTGCCGATTTAAGCAAAAATTACTTGCACACGATTGAACTTTAGCATAATACATGTCAGGGCAAAACAGTGACTGACTGCATGAGTTAATTGACACATTAGCAATAGTTGAGCACAGCAAGACATATTTAATGTGAAAGACTTTTTGATAAACCCTCTAGGAAACATATATCTTGCTTGGTGAATTCCCATTCATATTTGTAATAAACCTCTATTGTCATGTTTTCATTGTTGGTCTCTAAGCCTGTAATTCTATTTCTATCCCTCCAATCTTGTACCCTTGCAGAATCCTGTCCCCTTTCTCAATGCCTGATTAAAAAAAAAAACATTTGTTCTAGCTAATCAAAATAGCTTTTCTTAGGGGGGTATTTACACACCGTTTTCAACTAAAAGAGGAAAATGAATTACACTTAAATATATTCAAATATAAAACTGCTATATTAAATTACAAAAATATTTCACAATATCACAATTTTTTGCTGTATTTTTTTGATGAAGTAAATGCAGCCTTGGTGAGAATAAGAGACTAAAAAATCTTACCAACAATAAAATTTTAACAGTAGTGTATAATTTAAAAGACACCAATTTTATTTATTTTTTTTAAAACATTGTAAAGCAATTTTTTTTATATTTCTAATCAGGTGCTGAATAGAGTTCTCTTAAGCCCTAAACACATTGCATGATTTTCGACTGTCCCAGACAAAAGATGGGCATCATGAATCAATCGTGGCGATTTCTGTGACCGTGGCTCCTAATCGGTGGTCCTGTGTCGTACAGTGAGAGAGGTTCAAAGACGGCCGTTGTCACGGTCTTGCGACCAAAGATAGCCTACGATACAGCAAGATCATCACACAGTGTGTTTGCTGGTACGATCCACGTTTACTGACCAGCCAATAAAAATGCGACATGGAGCTAAAACATAAAACTGCTTACCTCAAGCTCTTATTCCTTCCTCTTTTGCCTGCACTTCCACTTTTTTTCAGCACACATAATAAAATACAACTGCTAAAGTGTGATTTATCATGCCTTTTGTTTACTACTAGCACATGCTGATGACGTTTTATTCTTCTATAGTAACATGCGTCATAGCGTACGAGTCAATAGGTGTTATCATCGTACAGTCTACACACTGTTGCACAGTGTGACATGCAATGATTTTAGGATTGCTAAAATCGTGCAGTGTGTTTAGGGCTTTAAAGAAACGGTCTCAGCCAATAGAATAGCTTTGTTGAAAAAGAAGGATGGGATCTTGTAGCCTACAACACTGGCGTGATTTTGGAATCAGAGTCCAGCTAGAATTTGCAAGAATTTCATACATTTATACTTACATTTATGATGTAAATTCAACAGTTTAATAATATGAAGCCATGCTAATTTGACTCACCTGAGCAGGATCTTTCAAGGTTAAACGGGGCAGAGAATGAAGTTAATTTTTATCATGCTACATATGTCTGCATCATAGGGTCAACACCCATATGTATTTATGAGTCTATGTTTGAGAAAATACAAGATATATTGAGGTCAGGCTTAAGGTCAACACTGGTAGAAATCTCCAGCAATTATTTTGAGTCTCACACACTCTATCCAAATGAATCATGCAGAGTGGGCAGGCTGAACGTGGTTCGCTGAACCACAGCATCACACCTATACTGTGTGTAAACAGTAAAATGTGTCAGCTGGATGGATAAAACTACCACCTAAATTACTAGGCTGAATCAAAATTGATGTTTCTGAATGATAATTAATGAGTGAAGAGCATCTCACATTTGACACGAAAGCTATTGAGATTTACTAAGCAGACAAATAATAATCCACAAAAACCTCCCCCTGCCCCAAATACATATTGCCACATTCTCCTTTTACTGAAGTGGTCGTGTTTGAAGTCCTCTTGAAATTAAAATGCCCTTAGTCAGCTGAGACACCTGGAACTGTCACACTGTGAGTCCATGATTTATTAAAGGGGCCATATGATGCGATTTCAAATTTTCCTTTCTCTTTGGAGTGTTACAAGCTGTTTATTCATAGATAAGATCCCTAAAGTTGCAAGGACTAAAGTCTCAAATCCAAAGAGATATTCTTTATAAAAGTTAAGAGTCAACCACACGTACCTAAAACGGCTTGTTCTAACAAGCCCCCACATGTCTACGTCGCTCTGTGGGAAGATTTGCATAACGCCGCCCAAATGTTCACGCAAAGAAAGAAGGCGTAACGTTGATTCTTGCTGTAGTATTGTTGTTACCGCCGCTGCAGTGTCGTGGAGATGCTGTGTTTCGTTGTGAAAGCGAAACTACTTTGTTTGGTCTTCCAAAAGAGGACACGACTAGAAATCAGTGGTTAAGTTGTATTTACAACACTGTTCCAGAACAGTGCAACGCAAATATTCGAGTGTGTGCAGCGCATTTTATGGAGGATTTTATTTCCTGGGAGAGTAGCCTACAAGACTGTTTCTATAAAGTGGGGCAGTTCCAACTTTGCAAGGATAGTCTGGCGCTTCTGACTCACAGACTGTAAGTACGTTTTCATATTTAAAGAATTTGGCACTGACGATTCAAACGTGAGTTTTGGGCAGTGTAGAGTAACGTTTGTAGTTTGTAACTTCTCTGATCACAAATGCAAACATGGTTTTATGTTTATGCGGCGCGATGCAACGCAACACGTAAAAAGACAGTATAAGTCATTATAA
>NW_015506890.1:119919-123147 GCF_001515645.1 Sinocyclocheilus grahami
GCATAAACTCCATTTCACCAAATACACAAAATAATGTTCTTTTTAGCAACATCATATGACCCCTTTAAATGTACCTCCTGATTAAAGCAAACTTTGTATGCTGTCGTTCTGGTTATAAAAAAGCATTTAGAAATAGATGGAAAATATGAGATTTCTAAAGTGTATTTATTTAAATGTGCACTTATTGTAAGCACACGTAAAACCTACTTAGAATTCAAATGTATAATCATAAGTACGGTTTTCTAAAGAATTCACAGAATTTATTCTAAAAAGGCAATGTTTTATAAAATTAATATCTTTAATAAAAAATAATAAAAAATACACCTAATGGAAATGAGTAACGGTATTGAAGCAGGATAATAATACCACAGAATACATATTTAAATTGATGTTGAAACCTACTTTAGGTCCAATTAATGAAGTGGACAGAGTTACTACATAATAATAACTGAATTTGGCAAATAAAAAAAAAAGTTATTCCAACATTTGCAACAGATAATTACTTTAATTAGAATTGAGGTGACAAACATTCTCTAATAAATCAAAAAAGAAAATGTCATACCAAGATTTATAAGATATGATTGCTACATGTGATATATTCTATTTTCTGCAGACATAGTATTGTTTTGGACACCTTTTTTTCAATCATTTATTCATCATGATTTACATAATATCCCTCTGTTTTCCACAATTCTGGCAAGAACATTAAACAACATCATAACCTTATGGTTCATACTGGAGCCGTTAGAATTTGATTTCAGTGAGATGCTGGCATGAAGGAGATGTGGTAAAAGCTACAAACATTTTTTAAATTCTGTTCATGTTTTTTTTTTTTTTGAGTTTGAAATTATCCAGTAGGGATCATGATTTCACAATCATGATGCTGATTGTCTGCATTATACTGTTGATCTACAGTATGCAGTTCACTAATAAATCTGTCACATCCCAAACTCAAGAAGCGAGCAGCTACATCACAATCCCACAAAGAATGATCTTTCATGTCCTACTCTGTTTGATTTCAGAGCTTACCAATAGACTGAGATGCCTCGCACTAAATTCTTGAATCCAACTAAGGCTTACAAGAAGAATAAGTCGGATGAACGAGATGGGGCGTTTAACCTGTGAATGGTGATGAGAGAACAGTAATCAAGTGGGCATGTAGCTATGGAAACAAATGTGATGAATGAAACTTCTGGACATGGGACTGGGAATTGCTATGCAAGGATGTATTCCAACCGGGGTGCCGTCGAGAGCAGGGGTGCCGTGTAAAAAATCATTTTTTAATATTTTTTAATTGCTAAAATGTTCAAAAAAGCATATATTATATAATATCCATTTCTGATGTCGCCAAGAAGCACCGAAATTCCGGCTGCTGAAAATTAGTTCACCGCTCAGGTATCACTTTCACATGGTGTGACGCTCTGCGTATTATGAAAGTGAAAGTGAAGTGACGTGTGGCCAAGTATGGTGACCCATACTCGGAATTTGTGCTCTGCATTTAACCCATCCAAGTGCACACACACACAGTAGTGAACACACACACCGGGAACGCACACCCAGAGCTCTATGCCCCGCTCTATGCATGTGCATAGCGCTCCACTCATGTACTGTGCGTGCTCATCGGAACAGCAAAGTCCTCTCAAAAATCGAGCCGACAGGAAACATCTATGCAGTACAGTATTGTTTCTGTCTGCAATAGCCCCAATGTGTTGTAACATGGTGGGGTATATGGGCAACTCTGGTAATGCTGCCCTCTCATTCACTGATCTGCTATCCGCTATGTTATGCTCACGTGTTCTGATAATAATAGCTTTCTAGGACTAAACATTACTTGGATAATTGGTAAAAAAACAACAAAAAAAACTAATCTCTTAATAGCCCTACTGTTAGACCTACCTGAAAAACTAAAAAGCAATTTATTTAATTTGAAGGCCTATCGTTATTTTTTATTTGTGCTATCATTAGTAATTTCTTTATTTGTTCATATTTTATTACTGACTGCTTACTTGTCATTTTTTATTCAGTTCAAAGTTTGAAATCAAGCTATCTCGTGCTACTGCAACGAAATTAACCCACTGTAAAATAAAAAAAACACTGAGTGAGCAAAAATTTGTGAGATAGCTAGTTATAATGTAATTAAACAATGATTACATATGAATAAAAGCCTACATGAAAATCTGTCATATAAATTGGTCTCTTCATTAGAAAATAGTCTACTAATTGCCACCATTGATGGACAATGTTAATAATAATATTAAATATATATGTATGACAGTATAATCTGCAGTTCTTCCCTGCTGTACCGAATATCTATACTTTTCAAAGTATCATATCGAAGTTAGAAATTCAAGTATTGTGACAATTTATTTTGTAGGGTGCCACAAATTTGTAAAAATTTCCAAAGGGTTCCGTAACTAAAAAATATGGGTCCATTTCAAAATGCATTCTGCTGGTTTTCTTGACTGTTGGGTCCAAAACACATGAAATGATGCTGAAATTAAATTGTTAAATTGAAAAAAATAAATAAATAAAAATCCTGCCGTTTTTACAGAAAATAAAGTTTGTCAGTGTAACGCTGTGAAAATGCAGTAAAAATGCAAACATATTTAGAGAACAACCTGTAAAATATATAGTATAAAACGTCTCGGTTACGTATGTAACCCTCGTTCCCTGAAGGAGGGAATGGAGACGTCACGTCGGATGACCGACGAATTGGGATCTCGCTTAGAGGAACCAATCTACTTCGAGGGTTACATACGTAATCGAGACATTCCCTTTCAGTCGGTCACTCTCGACGTCACGTCGGATGACCGACGAATTGGGATCCTACCAAAAGGCCACAGCTACCACCCCTTCCAGTGTCCTGTGGAAGCCACCTGCGCCCCTACTTTTTGCCGTAGGCCAGGGCCTGCACAAGAGGACCAGCTACTGCTACTATGGCACTACCCACTGAGTAAGACTGGATAACAGTGGGAAACGTACCCGTTCTACTTGGAACAGGGACATTACGGAAGCTCCAACCTCCCCGAAGGAGGTTTCGGAAGCAATACACATATGGATATCCCTTAGGTGCATATGGAAGAATGGAGGTGATTGTAAGCCTCTTGGAATGGCAGAAGTCTGCCGGGGAAACACGGGCTCAAGGCTATACCGTGGACTTTACACATATGGGATCCACTTAGGTCTTACATATGGAACCCAGCCTTCTACCGGTTCTTGAGGATTCAA
>NW_015506890.1:125992-128451 GCF_001515645.1 Sinocyclocheilus grahami
CCTCTAGTTGAGTGAGCTCGCAACCTGAACGGGCAGGGCACACCCTGTGCCTGATAAGCCAGGGTGATGGCATCCACTATCCAGCCATCCTCTGCTTCGAGACGGCATTCCCCTTCTGCCGGCCTCTGTGACAGACAAAGAGCTGGTCTGAGGACCTGAAGCTTTGCGTCCGGTCTACGTAGCACCTTAAGGCTCGGACGGGACAGAGCAAAATTAGGGCTTGGTCTGCCTCCTCCGAGGGCAGTGCTTGGAGGTTCACTACCTGATCCCTGAAGGGAGTAGCGGGAACCTTGGACACGTAGCCGGGCCGGGGCCTCAGGGTTACCTGGGAATCAGCCGGCCCGAACTGTAGGCACGAATTGTTGACCGAAAATGCGTGCAGGTCCCCTACCCTCTTGATGGAGGCCAATGCAAGCAGGAGCAAAGTCTTCATTGAAAGGAACTTCAGCTCAACCGCCTGCAAAGGCTCAAATGGGCCCTGCTGTAGTGCCGTAAGCACCAGAGTCAGGTCCCAAGATG
This sequence comes from Sinocyclocheilus grahami, assembly GCF_001515645.1. Lineage (NCBI taxonomy): Eukaryota > Metazoa > Chordata > Actinopteri > Cypriniformes > Cyprinidae > Sinocyclocheilus > Sinocyclocheilus grahami. The sequence continues at coordinate 126,512 of NW_015506890.1, forward strand.
GTATAGAGGGGGGCCTTGGAGGATTTAACCTTCTCACCCCCTTAAGGAACCTGACGACCAGGTCATGCTTCCCCAACGACCTCCCTTCTACGGGGTCGTGGTTAGCAGCGATTGCAGCGACATAAACTTCGATCGGGCATCTTCGGGGGTCTTCTCGGCAAGAAGAACACCACTCAACGAACAGGTTCCACTTCAAAGTGTAGGCGTGTCTCGTAGACGGTGCTCTCGCTGAAGTGATGGTGTCACCTACCTCTTGGGGTAGGCCACCTAGAACCTCCGCGTCCAGGGACCAGACATGAAGTTTGCAGAGGTCTGGAAGCGGGTGCCAAGTGGTGCCCCGTCCCTGAGTCAGTAAATCCTTCCTCAGAGGAATCGGCTAAGGAGGGGCTGTCGCGAGGAGCATTAGTTCCGGGAACCAGGTCCGGGTAGATAGGGGGCCACCAGCAGGACCTGCTCCTCGTCCTCCCTGGAGAAATGCAAGGTCTGACCACGGGGTGAAGGTTTGGCGGCAGGCCGGTGTAACTTGGATGCCATATGCCCCAGCTGCCATATGCCCCAGGAGCCTCTGAAACTGTTTCAGTGGGACCGCCATCCTGCTCTTGAATGTATTCAAGCAGTTCAACACCGACTGAGCCTGTTCCCGCGGGAGGCGTGCTGTCTGTTTGACCGAGTCCAACTCCAAACCGGGAAAAGAGATCCTCTGCGTCGGGGAGAGTTTGCTCTTTTCCCAGTTGACCCGAAGGCCCAACAGGCTGAGGTGTGAGAGCACCAAATCCCTGTGTTCGCACCACTGATCCTGAGACTGCTTCGTCGAGGTAGTTGAGAATGCGAATGCTCTGTTCTCTCAAGGGAACAAGGGGTACCTCTGCAACTTACGTGAAGACACGGGGCAACAGGGACAGCCCGGAGGGAGGAGGGTGAGTGTGATACGCACTGGATCGTCCACAACCCCCCGTCCCCTCTGGGGACCCAGAAATAGAGGGATTGCTCTTTGTCGAGTATTTGGGTACCACCGACCGAGAGGTCAGTGGCGGAAAAAGATGAAAAGATTCTCCACTCGGCCCTCCTTCGGGGGAGGGAGTGGTGTGCTTACCATCTCCTGAAGAGCAGGTCCCTCCACCTCTGGGTTGCCCGTCTCAGGGCCTCTTGCTCTTTGGCGGGGCCTGCACGGGCGGAGCGGCTGCCCTGCGACCGGCTCCACGGCGCAGCTTTGCTAGAGGCTGCAGGATCGCTGCTCTTGTTTTGGTGGTGGCAGGGGGGCCGCCCTCGGCGACGGCAGCAGCTGCACGCCGGGGCAGGATGCACCTGATGGCCTCAGTCTGCTTTGGTCAGCGAAGAACTGCTGGGCAAGTTCTCCACCGTGTCGCCGAAAAGGCCGGCCTGGGACACGGGGGCGTTCAAGAATCGTGTCTTGTCCATCTTGCGCATGTCAGCCAGTCACAGCCAGAAATGGCGCTCCTGGACCACCATAGTGGACATCGCATGACCCAGAGACCGCGCTGTAACCTTCGTCGCTCGTAGCGCGAGGTCCGCCGCAGTGCGGAGTTCTCTGCGAACTTCCGGGTCATGACCACCCTTGTGCAAGTCCCTTAGTGCCTTGGCCTGGTGCACTTGCAATCACGCCGTAGCGTGTAAGGCGGAGGCAGCTTCTCCACAGGTCGTATAAGCATCGCTAGCCAGTCGAGTACCTACAGACCCGTGAGGGGAGGCACGGTTCTCCCTGCCGGCTGGAGGTGGTATTAGGACACAACTGCATCGCAACCGACCGCTCCACCGGGGGGACCCTTGTAACCCCCTAGTTCCCCCACCATCGAGGGTGGTGAGGGAGGAGGAACCAGCAGATCGGTCTCCGGCAGTACAAAGGTGCCGTCCACGACCTGTTGAGCTCCTCATGCACCTCAGGGAAGAAAGGCACCGAGGCAGGGCGCTGAGAACCAGCG
>NW_015506890.1:128878-132076 GCF_001515645.1 Sinocyclocheilus grahami
GTCGGGGGGAGCCTCGGAAGAAACAGGTGGTACCCCCCGGGAGGGTCCAGCCTGCTCTTTTGAGAGCTCTGCTGGTTTCAGAGTGCCGGCTGGCTGGGGCATCCCCGGAGGTGAATTCCTCACCGTGACCGTAAGACCAGTCCGCCCACCGCCAGAAAAAGGACACCCCCGGCTGCAACCAGAGAGAACCCCAGATCTAGGCAGTTGCACGGGCACTCCGCCCCCTTGCAGGTAACAGAGTCTGGTCCGCAACTCCGAGATGGTCACACCCCCGCAATGGGAGCATGAGTCATCCACGAAAGCCACCTCAGCGTGCTTCATGGCCAGGCACGAGAGGCAGCGATCGTGACCATCACCCGGCGCCAGGTAACGACCGCACCCAGAAACACACGGATGGTACGACTTCTTTAAAAAGACGTTCCACCCGTGAAGCTCTTTTAGATGGAAATTGCTCTTTTAGTGTGCTGAAGCGCACGGGAGAGATGGCCGTCTACAACACACACAGGGGTTGTGCAGCCTGTTGTGTGCAACCCACTCAACACGGGAAAACCACCGCCGCTGAAGCGCCGTACCACCAGCACGAGAGCCCACGAAGAGCGTGCTTGACTGTAGTTTTTCACCACTGTAGAAGATCAGGAGCAGAATGATAGAATTGCTCGGCTCCGAAGCGAAAAGCTGAATATACGCTGCATCTGCTGCCTACTTATACTCACGCTGTGATCAGCAGCAGCTGGATGCAATAATCGCATGCCAATGTGCATTGGCTCGTTTAGTTTATACTCGAAGTAGATTGGTCCCTCTAAGCGAGATCCCAATTCGTCGGTCATCCGACGTGAAGTCGAGAGTGACCGACTGAAAGGGAACTGTAATTTACAAAACATACAAACAAACAAAAAAGCACCACTGCTAGTAAAATTTGTTTTGCAAGTTTAACATATACTGACAACCACCATAGAAACACAGGAGGTAAAGAGAAATAATGCGATAAACATGAATTAAACAACATTAAGTGTAAAATAAAACCCTAATATAGGGGTGGGCGATATAATAGTAGACACGATTAATTTTGTCCGCCGGTAGAGATTTTGGACTATCGTCTCTTTCACGGATACATGCTCGTATGACGTTTCTATGCTACATTGTCACGAAAACGCATCGTTTACACGTTTTTAGCATTGTGTTTTAAAAACAAGTGATTTTAAGCTGTTAAAATGCAATCAGTAGTGAAAGAGAACTAATTTCGCTATATGCACACGTGAAAATGGTGCTCATAGTGTGTGGAAGTATTGAACAGAGTTATTTTTGATGATTTATAGGCCTTGAATGGTTAAATACACACACTTGTATGTGTCAAAATGCCCATCCTTGCAAGTATCCTCATAAATGCAGTAATTTAGGTCTTAAGTGAAAGCAAACAGCTGAGAAAGAAAACCCATGTGTAATAGTATATTGGATCTGGGCAGCTATTAAAGTGACAGTAGTCTAATATTCCTGCTGTCTGTCATTCATGTTAATCAAACAACAAAAGATAGAAAATCTCTCACTGCTCTTGACTAAATCACTTTTGTAACTTTAATAATATGAAACATATTTTAATTTACACAGTAAAGAGCACAGTGTTTTTATACATTTGATTACATCATACAATGTAGCATTTCTTATTTATTTGTTCTACTGTAGTAGTTTTTTTTTGTATTATTGCTTGCAATTAATTTCTTTTTCTTATTTATTCGCTGACAGTTTGCTATTTTTTTGCGATATTGAGACAGGTGACAAGAATTAAGATTTTTTTATGGTATCAAACATTCTGATATCATAAAGATCTTATTTAAAGCAAAACGTCTCAGGTTACTTATGTAACCATGGTTCCCTGAGTAGGGAACGAGACACTGCGTCCTCTAGGGGTCGCTATGGGGAACGCCTCGTCGTGACCCGTGTCTGAAGCATACATTGAAAAAACACCAACTCATTGGCCGGCGACAGCCATGACGTCACTACCGGTGCGACTATAGTATAAATAGGCGCCGGGAGCTACACATCATTCACTTCTTCGTCTGAAGCTTGCGTCCGCAGCATGGCAAGAAACCTAGAGGACGCAGTGTCTCGTTCCCTACTCAGGGAACCATGGTTACATAAGTAACCCGAGACGTTCCCTTTCATGGGAACTTCGAACTGCGTCCTCTAGGGATCGCTATGGGGAATGGTATACCCACGCCACCATGCTGAGGGGAATGCAAGCCAGAACCATGGCGAGCACTAAGAACCAACTCTACCATATTGCTATGGGAGTCACTCCTGGGACGTTAGACGGCTGTCAGTGACGTTATTCCCTACGGCCAAAGGCCTAGGCTACATACCCCAAAATACTTACCTGTTAGGGCCAGACTCCTGGGCCCGGGGTAGAGCTCAAGGCTTGGAATCAGAAACAGATTCCTTTAAGGGAATACGACCAAGAGCCTAGAATCATACTAGTCTTGGTCTGTCACACAGGGGCTACCGCACGTTTGTCTTGTGGTGAAGGAACTGTCTCAACAGATCCTTAGTAGCAATACCCTGTTAAGTAGGTATCCAGAGGATACATAGGGGGAGTGGTGCCCAAGGCAGAACCGGGGTTTTAAACCACTCAAAAAGAGCACGAAGTCTTGCGCGTAGCTCTTACCATACAGGATTTTTAGAAAAGTGGGCAAAGCATAACGTGCGCACTTACCAGCTATGTGGATTTTAGAAAAGTGGGCAAAGCATAACGTGCACACTTACCACTTATGTGGATTTTAGAAAAGTGGGCAAAGCATAACGTGCACACTTACCACTTATGTGGATTTTAGAAAAGTGGGCAAAGCATAACGTGCACTACACTTGCATACCGTTCTAGGGGTTCTCGTGGCACCCTGAAAAGGCAGCCTATAGATAAAAATAGCGTATCCCCAGACGCTATATCTACGGCTATAATGCTGGAGTGGCTAGCAGTAAATCTGTAGCTGGGGGAGAACATCCAACTCTCAATGGAGAGGGAGCTCAACCTACAGCATGTTCCCAGCCTCGTCGTGACCCGTGTCTGAAGCATACATTGAAAAAACACCAACTCATTGGCCGGCGACAGCCATGACGTCACTACCGGTGCGACTATAGTATAAATAGGCGCCGGGAGCTACACATCATTCACTTCTTCGTCTGAAGCTTGTGTCCGCAGCATGGCAA
>NW_015506890.1:132125-132787 GCF_001515645.1 Sinocyclocheilus grahami
TTCCCTTTCATGGGAACTTCGAACTGCATCCTCTAGGGGTCACTATGGGGAATGGTATACCCATTCCACCATGCTGAGGGGAGTTCAAGCCAGAACCATGGCGAGCACTAAGTACCAACTCTACCATATTGCTATGGGAGTCGCCCCTGGGACGTTAAACGGCTGTCAGTGACTTTATTCCCTATGGCCAAAGGCCTAGGCTACATATCCCAAAATACTTACCTGTTAGGGCCAGACTCCTGGGCCCGGGGTAAAGCTCAAGGCTTGGAATCAGAAATAGATTCCTTTAAGGGAATACGACCAAGAGCCTAGAATCATACTAGTCTTGGCCTGTCACACAGGGGCTACCGCACGTTTCTCTTTGTATGTGCTGAAGGAACTGTCTCAACAGACCCTTAGTAGCAACACCCTGTTAAGTAGGTATCCAGAGGATACATAGGAGGAGTGGTGCCCAAGGCGGAACCGGGGTTTTAAACCACTCAAAAAGAGCACGAAGTCTTTGCGTGTAGCTCTTACCATACAGGATTTTAGAAAAGTGGGCAAAGCATAACGTGCACACTTACCACTTATGTGGATTTTTAGAAAAGTGGGCAAAGCATAACGTGCACACTTACCAATACCGTTCTAGGGGTTCTCGTGGTACCCTGAAAGAGCAGCCCATA
>NW_015506890.1:134843-138302 GCF_001515645.1 Sinocyclocheilus grahami
CTGTCCGGAGAAGCCTCTAGACCGGACCATCAGTAAGATGGTCACTATGAAGCCGTAGAACCAACCAAACCTAATAGGTCCAGTATAGGAGACTATAATGCAGGAAATTTCCCACCTAACCTCGGTCAGGTGGAGAGATGGTGGTTACAGGGGAATTAGGAAGGTGAAGATAAGGGCAGATGTAAGACCCCCAAAGGAAATGAGTAGATACTGAGGTATCACTCTGATCCGGACAAAAGCACTGACGCCCTGTCTGGATCACATCCCTTAGGTCTTTTACTCACCTTCCTTTGACCCGCGATTCTTCCTACCCCTACCCGTGGGCGGGGGAGGAACGTGAGTCGCGACACTAGCCTTCTGAGCCAGTCTCTGATCCTCAAAACTGAGACGGGCTAGGACCCCTGGGTTGTTCGGGCTCAGACCTGGACTTCTATCCCGGTCTTTCAGCCGGTCAGCCTGATATGCTTGGAGCATCACCATCGTGTGCAATGAAGCGACAACCCGACCAGCTGCTGCTGCGTATGCCCTGGCATCCAAGCGAGATGTCAAGGAGGGGAGTCTTAGAGGACGTCTCACCCATAGAGAGATAGGTGGCTAGCATCTCTCTATAGGGGCATCTTCTCATAACCGCTTTTGCGGATCGCCTCGATGTTGGCATAACTTGTATGCTGGAATCGATGGATGCGTGAGGAAAAAACGGCCTCTTCCATTCCTTCTCAATCTTTATATGAAAAAAATAGGAAGAAAGGAAGGCTCACCTGAGCTGGAGGGTTATGGCTAGAAAAATAACGTTCATCGAGATATTTCGCGACGTCACTATCTTCACCTGCTTCACGGCAAGTAAAGCCTTGCCGTGGTGCAATCCATAATTTCCAAAAGCTCATCATACGCAGGGCAGGAGGCCCTTCTTTGCCCTCTTCAGCTATTTCCTGCTTTTGCTGGGCTGATCCCAGCAGAGCAATGGCTTGGAAAAAACACTCGCAGTGCACGCTGATTACCCCCTCGGAGACATCGCGTGCGTGCTCTTTGCCCAAACAAACAACGCATAGATCGTGTGTGTCATCAGATATTAAACAACGTCAACACGGATGCACACATCCTTAAATGCTTTGCTAGTGCTCGCCATAATGAGATAAATAGCGATCGCTCTTACCACAGAAATGCACGCTTCAAACAAAACAGTCAATGAAGACGAAGAAGAGAATGATGTGTAGCTCCCGGCGCCTATTTATACTATAGTCACACCGGTAGTTAAGTCATGGCTGTCGCCGGCCAACGAGTTGGCGTTTTTTCAATGTATGCTTCAGACACGGGTCACGACGAGGCGTTCCCCATAGCGACCCTAGAGGACGCAGTTCGAAGTTCCCATGAAAGGGAACTAACTATATTCTGATATAAAAATCACTACCATGAAATAAAATTGTACAGTTAACAGTATTTACAGTAAACTATTAGTTAGTTCTATTCCGCCGAGCAGCCAGCAGTGCTTGATTTCAGGACATGGATGATCTAGTTTGGTATGCGACAGAGTGACACTGGAACGTATTTAGGAACACAAAGACACCATAGTCCAGACAAATGATTCCCTTGTGTTTTCTTCTCACAAAAATTGCCTTTACTAAATGAGACTATGGCATTTACAACAAAGAGCTCTCAGCCATGAAAGCAGATTTGTCTTCACTAACTTATTGAGCAGACACCGTGAATATCAAAGGTGAGAGTCTCTCCATATTACCTGAGTGCAGTTAGCCCACATCCTCCTAACCCTAGTCCAATGAGAGATAATTGAAGACATCCATCTGTCACTGGATGAATCCAAGCAGTGTCTCCACCTGCGATCTATATGTTCTTATTTCGTCTCTGAATTTATCAGACACAATACGTCCTTGAATCCGATTCCCTGTGCTATTAAAAGAACCCCCATCCTTGCAGTGCTTTATCACTGACCTGCCTGTTTCACAAGACTTCCTTTTCATCATGGACAGATTTCCAAAAAACATGTCATTGCTTGACTTCCACAGTTTAATGGAACAGTGTAATGCCTATACTGTACACTCTCAGAAATAAAGGTACAAAAGTTGTCATTGGGGCGGTACCTTTACAAAAGGTACACTTTTGTACCTATTAGGTTCTAATATGTATACTTTAAGTACTAATATGTAAGGGAAACAGGTCAATTTAGCTCAAAGGGAATCATTTAAGAGTACCTTTAAGGAACCAAAACGGACCCTTTAGGTACAAATATGTACCTTTTGAAAAGGTACCGCCCCAGTGACAGCTGTTACCTTTATTTCTGAGAGTGTACCAGGTGACTGGCCAGCTTTTACACTCCTTTGCAGACAACTCTCAAAACTTGTATCTGAGCTACCCTGAGCTAAAACCTGACTCATACATAATAGACCTACAGCCAAACCCATCTAAACCACTAGTATGTGGTCTCAGCCTCAGGCAGAACACCCACACATGCTTCACAGACCGTATTTCACACTGACATCATGACAACGTTGATTGAATATTTTTACGAAGGCCATTTTGCAAATAATTTTTGTGTTCTACACTGTAATAAAAGGATTCGTTTTATATGTAAAAGGCTAAAAACGCTACAGTAAAAACCTGCTAATTGGTTAACAGTAAGTTCCTTTGTGCAAGGAAAACTGCAGAAATTGCTGAAATTGTAATTATTTAAGTAGAAAAAAATATATATATACTTTACTAACCTTTTAAATGCTTTAGACAAAATTAACATGAAAACAGTCATAAAAACTTTTAGCTATAGTGTCTTGTATTATTTAAATTATTTACACTCTTCTTTTGATTAACCTTCTGATATAACCTATTGTCTTTTAATTATTCATAGTTTTTTTTTAAATACTGCATTATATTTATTCATTACATATACACAACCATTCAAAGTTTGGGGTCAGTATGTTTTGTTTTGTTTTAGTATCATTGAGATATTATAATTTTTATTAAAAAGTTTTTTTAAATATATGTTTTCCTTTTTCATTTAAATTTTTGTTAAAGGGGTCATATAATGCGATTTCAATATTTCCTTTCTCTTTGGAGTGTTACAAGCTCTTGGTGCATAAAGAACATCTGTAAAGTTGCAAAGACTAAAGTCTCAAATCCAAAGAGATATTCTTTATAAAAGTTCAGAGTCAGCCACACCTACCTAAAATGGGTCGTTCTAACACGCCCCCACATATCTACATCACTATGTGGGAAGATTTGCATAACGCGGCCCAAATGTTCACACAAAGAAAGAAGGCGTAACTTTTATTCTCGCTGTAGTATTGTTGATGCTGCAGCCATGTCGTGAAGACGCTGTGTGCTTCGTTGTGAAAGCGAAACTACTTAGTTTGGTCTTCCAAAAGAGGGGGATATCCACTTCGTCATGCCTAGAGCTGATCTGTGCTGGTCGCTGAGGGAATACATCAACTTTCACCGTGGACGAAGCGG